>NW_026889754.1:5930000-6137500 GCF_033153115.1 Saccostrea echinata | reverse complement strand
CGCCATAACTGGAGAGGACCCCTAAACGCACCCGGTTTCTCGGGATCGAAATAAAGTGAACTTAAATATTCTTGGAGTTCTTCAGATAGAGGCATTTTTTTTTTATCTTAGCTGGTTTCCAAAAATTGACAACACAACAACACTGTTTCCTTTAGATCGCACAGTACGCTCCACATTTCGGGGGATAAAGAGAGATCTCGCTTCCCCTTTTTGATTTTAACATAATACCGATGTTTTCTTTTAGATACGGTCACTAAATGAGTCGATTTGATATGGCACTTTATTTTACGTTTTCCTTTCCAATTGACATTCACATTCTCTCTGATACCACACATTGAGTCGTGATTAATTTTCCACCCTATATAAACTTAATTTATACAAAAAACGATAAAGAACAGGTGTTAACATGGATCCCAACGACTTTGCTTTTAAGGTACCTTTCTGTGGTAAAACGCGATTTACATTACGAATCTTAAAAAATATTGACAAAGGGATTCTCTCAAAACCAATTAAAAAGATTGTGTATGCATATTCTCAATGGCAGCCTACGTTTCAAGAAATACGAAACTACAACCCAGCTATCATTTTTTATGAGGGACTCCCTTCCAAAGAGGATATGGCGGAATGGGCGGGGAGCGGTGAATTATTACTCATTCTAGACGATCTAGTATACAGGGTCATCCAGTCCTTTGATTATATGGAACTCTTTACCATTCATGTATATCATATGAATATATCGGTCATATTTGTTTCCACAGGGCAAGTACAGTCGAGTCATTTCTTTAATTTGTCAATATCTCGTACTTTTCAAAAATCCGAGAGATAGCTTTCAAGTGAAATACCTTGGGACTCAGCTTTACCCTAACAGAACGCCATATTTTCTCGATGCGTATGAAAAAGCGACGCAAAAACCATAGTCTTATTTATTGGTGGATCTGACCGTAAGTGGACAAAGAGATTATGCGCTGCGAACAGGGATATTTCCAGGTGACCTATTAACAGTTTACATGAGAACAAAGACATGAATGACCGTCTTCGTCGTAATTGGGCTTTTTTTAAATTTGTTAGCTACAGTACCCGCATCGTTATTCTTTACAATTCTATCGTGTCCTATCGTGCGTTTATCCTATCGTATCGTGCGTGTATCCTATCGTATCGTGCGTGTATCCTATCGTATCGTGTTTTCCGTTTATCAGGTTTTGCGTTTATCGTGAAGATCGTTTATCAGGTTCTATCGTGTATTGTGTTTTGCGTTTATCGTGTGCATTCGGAAACCCTCGCTTTTTATCTTTACCTTGAGAAGAAACACCCGAGGTATCCCGAGTTCATTTTTCGTTTTGTTAATTTATTAAGGATTAATTTAACTGTTGAACAGAAACACAAATTAATACTCTAACTCTGGTATATTTGTATTCGTGGCCTGTGTGTATATACATATGAATTCTCGGAAATAGCGGATAGGGCAATCCGAATAGTGGCGGAAGAAGGCGAATTAAAAAATTTTGCTCAGTTTCTTCATAACTATTAATTCTTCATATTTGCAGTGTTCGACATTTTTTTTTGTCATGAAAGGAAAAAAATACAAATCAAATAACGCTCAATATCGAGTCGCTAAGCGAAGTACGAAACTACGGGCACTAAAGATTGCTGGTACTTCGGATAAAATCGGCAGCCTTTTGTTCATTTTCCCGCCAAACAGTCAAGATGTCATCAAGTAAAAAAATCAAACTTGCGGTTTTATTCAGAATGTATCATCGGTAAGAACAAGTCGGACAAACAACAGATACTTTAATACAACTGTGCAAGTCCAACGAGATACTTTTAGCAAGGTTGCTTGTTTTGATGTGGGAAGCATTCAACCTTGGTGGAAGCGAGTAACGCAAGAACGCCGCTCAAACTTAGTGATGTGCATTGTACCCAGCCGCATTTACTCATCTAAAACAGAGGTGCTTATGAATTACAAGACAAGGGTAGAGGTTTGCAGAGAATTATCTTTTACATATCAGAAATCAACAACGGATGAGGACTCGGCTGCCAATGTTACAACCTAATTAAAATTAGATGTTCCGAATCTGCTACCGCTTCTCAAACATCTAACAACATCCCATTTGGGGGTTACGTCAGAGCGACCTTTCGATTATGAATAAATAAAAATTTTGGCCAGTCAGATTCAAGCTTCTGTATACAATTCTAAAATTAGTTCCACGGCTAAATCTTAACATTATTGATGCTCAGTAGACTGTCTTATGTTGAATTAAAGTAATTTTGGTATAAATTAAACGTATTGTCCGCCAATCTGGCATTCTTACCTGAATAACGCAAACGTAAATGCACAAACTATACGTCTGTAAATAATATATCCCGCACGTCACATTCATATTTATACAGTACGGTCTTTACCATGCATACTTTGTTTACTACGAAACCCCTCGGGCGTTTAGGTTGGAAGTACAGAAGGAAACGCATCCGAACTATAAGCCAAGATTTCGGAGATGGCGATTTCATCGGGTAATCGAAATGTCGCTCTGACGTGACCCCGATGTTTGAGAAGCGGTAGCGAATTCTGAACATCTCATTTTAATTAGATTGTTAGGGTCCAGTGCATTCAGCTTGTAAAACAGTTGTCATCATCCATTTATCTCGTCCCTTGTCTACAGAGTCTACTTCCATTACATGAAAAATTAGAAGAAGCTGGCTACTCTTGTGAAAGAGTATTTGCCCCATGCACAGCAGAACAAACAAGCAATTACTCCTCAAGGATTCCTGAAGTTCCTGATGGTTGAAGTGAAGAATCCCAATTTCATCTACATGGCGACTATGTCAATGACTTATCTACAAGTCCGCATTGGTCTCCGAGTGCATTAATTATAGTTGAGACGCCAAAGTAACTTTCTGTAGAGTTTTATTTTCTATCTCTCAAAAATGTAGAAATTACAACTTTTTTTCGAAAAAATTGAAAGAAAAAAATCACCCCGAGAGCAATGTGAAGTCTTTAAATTTTAAATCACACTTGGGATAGATATAAAACTTCACGGAGTTGTAGTCAAGAACCAACAGGAACTTTCTAATGTGTTTTATTGTCCTTCTCTCTCTGTCTCCAAAAAAAAAAAAGAATTATGAATTTTATCGGCAAACATTAAAGGAGACATCAATAGTGTCTACATTTAAAGAGAATTGAACTTAATCTTGTCTCAGTTATTTCTTCACTCATCGTTAAAAGCATTCAATTCTACGGAAGCCGGTTGGTGCCAGGTAGAAAAAATATTTTATCTGGCGGCCGCCAGATAATTATCTGGCGGCCGCCAGATAAATAACTGGCGGCCGCCAGAAAGTTATCTGGCGGCCGCCAAATAATTTTCTGGCGGCCGCCAGATAAAAAGATCTGGCGGCCGCCAGAAAATTATTTGGCGGCCGCCAGATAAGTTTCTGGCGGCCGCCAGTTATTTATCTGGCGGCCGCCAGTTATTTATCTGGCGGCCGCCAGATAAAATATTTTTCTACCTGGCACCTACCGGCTTCCGTACAAATCAGATATGATATGAAATTATAATATTCATGTAGCGTTCTTTTCTTTCTCTATTACATGTGATATTAATACCATTCTTAGTTTAAAAATCTTTAGTGTAATGCCCCCACAAGACAATCAGGAAAAGGCAAAGGGGATAAAACTGATAACATGGAAAAAGTGCAAGATAACGCAGGTCAACCTCAAGGAATCCAATCAGGTGATGAATGGGTTCTAATTAAAAAAGATCTACAAGAGATTAAAGATCAACTAAAAAGCACAATAAAACAGACGACATTAAATCGTTAGTCACCAGCATTGTAAAAGAATTGCTCGAAGAGCACAAAAGAGAAGCAGAAAAGAAAGAACTCTTTTATAAAGAAAAAATAGAAGAAAAAAAAAACTGAGTGACAGCGTAGACAAACAAACACTTGATAATGAGACGCTCCGAGAGTAATTATGAGAAAAAAAAAAAAAAAAAAAAAAAAAAAAAAACTCGCGAGCAAGAAACCAAAGTCCAAGAAGTAGAAGAACTGGCCTCTTTTGCAACAGTTAAGGCAAATTATAACGAACAAGATAGGCCGTTAAAACAATGTGAAAATATATGGAGTCAAAGAAAATAAAAACGAAAATACTTTGCAGGTTGCAAAAGAAATATTGAAAGTTAAGGGAAATGTGGACATCGACGATAATGATATTATTGCTATTCATCGCATACCGGGTAAACAAAAGGCCCCAAGACCTATCCTAATAAATTTTAAAAATGCAGACAGAAAAGCGAAAGTTACGGGTCAAAAGTCAAAGAGTCGGAGGGCATTATGAGGGTTAGGAGATGATGTGACAAGGGAAAACAGCGAACTCATCGCCAAACTTATTGAACATCCAGAGATTACATCAGCCTGGTATTTCAATGGTTCTGTGTATGCCAGTGTGGATGAAAAACGCATGAAGTTTGACATTTTAGACGACATTGATTATAGATTGAAGAACCGGAATTCTCGTGACTAACCGCTATGAACTCCGCATTTATAACTCTCTTCACGATTCCGATTTCGACAGTGAAACGAAAGACATGCCAATGATGCTACTCAAGCCACTTGACTTTTGAAAGTAAATTTTATCTGTTACACAGTTAATCTATTTTCATTTCTCATTCATGTCTGTGTTATTCTCTCCTTACTTTCCTTCTTCTGTCTCTCTTTTTCTCTATCTGATTTGCAGCCTGTTCCCAAAATCCCGTTGGATCCGTTTATTTATGTCTGTTTTTATACAAATACCCGATGGTTAAAATAATATCAGTCAATTGTCAAGGTCTTGGTGATATCGCAAAACGCAGAGATGTTTTTAATAACCTTAAGTCTTTAAAGTGTAATATGTATTGTTTGCAAGATACTCATTTCTCATCAGAAATGGAAAATGATATTCGAAATTTGTGGGGATACGAATGTTTTTTTTTTTTAGCTCATACACCACTTATTCCAGAGGAATGGCTATTTTAATAAATAACAATATTGATATCAAAGTAATCTCAGAAAAAGATGATGCAGATGTATACTTAAAACATGTATAGAAAACCATGAGGTATTGATATGTGATGTTTATGCTCCAAATACTGATAAACCTGATTTTTTTGAAAGTATACAAAATCATATAGAAGATTTGCAGTGTAGTAACATTATCTGGTGTGTAGATTTCAATTTGGTTTTGAATCCAGAGTTAGATCATTATAACTATAAAAAAGTAAATAATCCAAATGCAAGGAGCAAACTCTTAGAAATAATAGAGATTAATGGCTATGTACATCCTTTTATACAACTTCATGAGTCACTTCGTAGATATTCATGGAGGAAAGTCTCCATTAAAGCAAATTAGGTTAGATTTTTTCCTACTGTCAGAGCCACTTTAATCAGGATTAGATACATGTACAATAGAGCCCAGTTACAGATCAGATCATTCTATCATTTCTCTCTCGTTAGTATTTAATGACTTTAAGAGGGGTCGCGGCTTGTGGAAATTCAATAACTCATTACTTTATGACGAAAAGAACTTGAACTGTATTAAGGATGTTATCTTACAGGTTAAAAGACAATATGCAATTCCAGTATACAATTATGACAACATGCACACAGTGCCAGATGAAAATATTTTCTTTACCATAAATGAACAATTATTTTTGGAAACCTTACTATTAGAAATAAGGGATAAAACTATAAAAATAAGTACAACTCATCATTTTTTTCCTGGTGGTGTGTTTCTTTTATAAACAACCAATAACAAAAATTATTTTTTGCGGCCCACTTGACGCTTGCGTCAATATGTTTTCTGTTGATGTTGAAATGCAGTCGAGGTTGGTTTCATCAACTCTTCATCTGTTTAAAAAGACTGTATTCAACTTCAAAATCAGGGGAAAGTGCTTCAAATATTTAAAGGAGTTTCCCCTATTATTCCATTTTTAGGTCACCTGAGTCACTCAGGTGACCTATTGCTATCCGTTTCTGTCCCTCGTCGTGCGTCGTCCGTTAACGTTTGAACATGTTCAACTTCTTCTCTAGAACCGCTCAACCAATTTCAACCAATTTTGGCATATAGCTATATGGGTGAAGGAGAACACAAATTGTGAATTTCATGGTCCCTGCCCCCTTGGGGCCCAAGGGGTGGGGCTAAAACCACCAAAATTGATGCAGTCTTTAAAAATCTTTTTCTTTACTCCTGGACATCAAGCAGTCAAACTGTTGGCATGATTGTAATAAGCATTGGGCCCTCTACCTAAATTATGAAATTCATGGCCCCAGGGTCAGGGGTTCTGGTGCTAGGGCGGGGCTCTATTGATTATATAGTGAAAATGCATTAATTGTTTGAAAATCTTCTTCTCTGCTCCTGGGTATTATTTAAACAAACTAAGTGCATGGTTATGACAAGCAATGATGCCTTTTCCGAAATTGTGAAATTCATTGCCCCTGGGTCAGGGGTTCTGGTGTGTGTGTGTGTGGGGGGGGGGGGGCTCTATTGATTATAGTGAAAATGCATTAATAATTCTTTGAAAATCTTCTTCTCTTCTCCTGGGTATTATTTAAACAAACTAAGTGCATGGCTATGAAAAGCATTGATGCCTTTTCCAAAATTGTGAAACTCAAGGCCCCTGGGTCAGGGGTTCTGGTGTTTTTTTGGGGGGTGGGTGGGGGGTGGGGGGGCTCTATTGATTATATAGTGAAAATACATTAGTCTTTGAAAATCTTCTTCTCAGCTCCTGGGTATTATTTTAACAAACTAAGTGCATGGTTATGACGAGCATTGCTGCCTTTTCCAAAATTGTGAAATTCATGGCTCCTGGGTCAGGGGTTTGACCCTTTTTTCAGTAACGTAATTATGCCATGTGTGTATTGTTTTGGATTAGGGTCTCTCTCCGCTTATTGCATACTTTTTTCCTTGACAAAAACTTTTTAAAGCGTTTGTAAGACTCTCTTACAGGCAGTGCCAGGGAAATCTTCAGAGCAAAAAGAATAATAGTATTTGTTCTCGACATTCGTCACAAGTCACGGGGATTGAAAGTGAAGTTATGAGTTCTTACTCAGTACTTGACTAATTATTTCATTAATCCTGATCATCCTACTTCTCTTGCTTTTAAGCAACAAAGCTTCTATCAGTTTATTTTATACTCTATGGATCCTTTGAATTGTTGTTTTATACTCAGGTGACCGTTAAGACCCTTGCCCCCCTTTTTGTAAATTTCTACATGCAGAATTTCTTACCAATTGGTTTTGTCTGACTTGGTAATACGTTAACAAGAAAGAAAATTGTCATTCCTATTAAGTATTACTATTTATTATATACTTTAGGTTCATTCATGTATTAATATATTGGATCTGTTTTTAGATGAATCAGTGATGAAGAAATGACAATTTAGATTACTTGACTCTCAGAAGAATTCAATCATACCTAGATTATGATGGCATTCCATTTCTGATTCTGCTAAAAAGATTTTGGAGTGTCATCAAGGTCCAGACAGAGATGGAAAATCTTATTAAAAAAAAAACAGAAGAGTATTGAAAATGTGGTATAGGATAAATTCATGTAGTTTGCAATAACAATTTCCTCATTTCTGTTACTTCTTCGTAGATGAAGAATGTTGAGAGTATTACTTGACCTGTTTCGTTAATATGTAAAATAATTTGCAGGCAAAATATACAATGGGTTACATAAAATGTTCATTTTTAATGTGATTATTAAGGCCAATTTTTGTAAACAAAACTTTCCTTGACCCTTCCTTACTTGGAATAACAAAATTGGTAAGGTATATAGAGGTTTTTTTTTTATATACAGTTATAGAAAAAAAACTTAATATTTCAAGTTTGGATAATTAATAATGGGACAAGAAAACTTTGAATTATTACTTTAATTTTAAAACGAAGTGTTTCCTAGTTATTAATTAAAGCTTTGATCGGGCAGGTTTTAGTCAGTCCAGCGAGGGCAAACAATTTTTTTAAAGATTGCCTTGTTTGTTTGTTCTTTAACGTCCCTCTCTACAATTTTTCACTCATATGGAGATTTCACTTGTCAGAAGAGAGCTGTAAATGTTGTCCTATACTCGGCACTTACGGCCATTGAGCAGCGAGGGATCTTTTTCGTGCCAGCACTCACTGTAACACGGGACCTCGATTTATACGATCTCATCCGAAGGACCGATCTCCACGTCACACAGTGGGATTCGAACCCGCAACGCAAGGATCAATTCCTTTCTCGCTGACTCAAGAGCAGACACTCTAACCACTGCGCCACGCGGGCGACAAGATCGCCTTGAAAGTGCATTGTAAGTGATAAAATATCGAAATTAATGGACAATTTATTTTGTAATTTTATAGTCTGATCATACGTATAGAAAGAAGCGTAGAAGGGTACAGACTAGTAAGAAAAGAGGTTGCCCTGCAAAAATTAGAATTCGGCATGTACTGTAGTTTCCAAGTTACCAAGTAAACTTTCAATAGAGTCAATATTAGGCCATAATAAAAAAAAAATCATAGATTCTCATCCACGCCTGCCCCGATTTTTTTTTAATTTCTATTTTCTTTGGAAGAATAAATATAATTCACAGACAACTTTTTATTTTGAAACTTATGTTTTTTTTGCTGCACTTTAATTATATAAGTCGCATTTTCTTCATGGTTCATTTTATATTACAGATTATACAGATACTTAGCATACAGGCGATTTACTCGTTGGATCTGGCATATCCTTGGAAAAGGGAGACGAAAAATTATCCCAGCTTGTGTGGTTTCCAAAATCAGACAGACATTTCCATCAGAGTCTTATGCTGGTTTCAGCGTTTATGAAGTGATATTAATTCCACTATTAAATCAATCTTGTATTAAATACAACACATTTTACACTATCATTTTCCATCGAAGTTTATATATCTATATGTCCTTGTTGATCAGTTTATTTTTTTCATAGTCTTTATAATCATGTGTCAGTGGACGTGGTTCATCTGCTTTATGGCTAAACGCAAAAACTTCATAGGCAAACTTTAAGGAAGAATAGTGCCGTCATTGAATGAAAATCTTTCCCAGCAATTTTCTAACATATTCTGTGCAACGAAGAGAAAATAAGAATGAAGATTTTGGAAGGAAAGCAACTAAGTGACTTTGGATGATTTCATTATAGCTCCTTTGCCGCTGTTGCAAAATGTAGAATCTCTGAATACGTCAATGGTGTATCACCTTTTGGGGAAAAAAAAACATGAAAATAATTTTGTCAAGGAATCTGGAACATTCTTTCAATATTTGAGTCACCACCGTTTAATAATGATTTGACATCGTGAAAAAAATACCATTATATATACTGATCTGTAAAAACAAAATTATAAACAGAGAGAGTCTGCACCACGCTAAGAATGACCAATTTCATTGGTATACAGTGACTTTTTATTTGTGATATGACTCATGATACAAAGTTTAAATGCTGATATTTCATGCACTAATTTGATTTCTTGAATTTTTTGAATATACTTCATAATTGCATTGACCATCACATGGATTTCACTTCGATCTTTAGTGATCAGATCACTTAACCATTGAAGTGTTAATTGACTTGATATACTTTTGTCAACTTGTCAGATAATTATGATGACTTGTCAGATCTCAGAAAAATATTATGTCAACTACATGTAGATGGCACAAACCGGGCAAGGACTTTCATGTTAAATTTTAAAACAAGAGAATAAATGACTAATAAACAAAAAGATCTAACAAGTGAACATAAGTATCTAACAAGGCGATAAAGTTATCTGACAAGTGTTTGCAGATATATGCCACATGTTAAACTGCATAGATTTTAATATTTCATTTAAAGTTTCACAATAATGCAATTTAAAGTGGTAAAAAGTTGTATACATTTATAAAGATACCGAGAGGTAAAATTTTGAGCAACATAGTAAGTTTACAGTTTCTTAATATTTTAGAACTTTATTATTCACTTGTATCTGATGATTTGGAACTTTAAAAAACTTGAACAATATACCTGATGTCAATGATTTTATGTTTCCCCCCAATTAACAAGAAAAGAAGGAAGACTTAGTTTCCAAGCTAACTTTTTGGAGAGGAAAAAGAACACCTTTTTCCACCTGGGACAGCTCGTTGCATTATCTATTCTTCAAGATGGACCAGGAGCACCAATCTTCTCAGAGTGTATCACTGACTATATACTGAATGGAAAATCCAATTCACTGGACCAGGATGATTTGATGGAAGGTCCAAAGGAAATCTTGGAAAAAGTACAAAGTTTTTTCCAGTAATAATACGTTCATATAATAAATGCTAAAAAAAGCTTCATATATTAGAATTTTGTATATTAACAATTAAGATTGTTAATATAATTACATAATTTTTAGTCAAATGACCATTTTTGAACATAGCTAGTTTTTTTTTCTTCAATTGGATGTACTAATTACCATGCACTGGTAACTTGTAGATGGCTACTTGTTCCTCAGAGGATGAATTACAGCAACAGTACATGACTATAACAGACTATGCTACTGATGCTGGATTTCTCTTACCAGTAAGACGATTTACTGAAAAGCATGTGCCAACACTCCAAGCATGCTTAATAGAAAACCAAGTTGTGAGCGGTAAGAAGGAGCTGGACAAGTTTATTAAAGGTACACTGATGTGAATTAAGTATTCCACTCAAATATATGGTATTATAAAAAATGTTCTCCATGAACATGCAGTATTTATAATATTAAATGATTTAAAGAATTCTAATTGTAATTATTTTTTTATGAAACGAAGTTGCAAGAGGTTGTTCTGCTCTACAGTGTCCTTGCCAATTTGAAATTACCCAATATTGTATTATCAGAATATATGTATTAAGCTTGTGTTTTTTAGGATTAGATACCCACCAGCTAAAAAGTGCTCTTCAACAAGAGGGGACGAGAGAAAAATGTAGAGGACTTTTTAGCAGGAAGATAAAACCAGTAACAGCTGCTGCTATTCGACAGTTACTCAAATTCAAGTACACAGATGGAAACAAAAGGCAGCAGGGGATGGTAACTGGACAAGGCTTCCTTACCTTTTTACAAGCTACTAAAGGTATGCAGTTTACCTAGTGTAATCTAGCTTAACAATTTTTACTACCTCATCTCCCTTCAGTAATTTACTAAGAATATCTATATTTAGCAACTGAAACCTTATTTTTATGCACGGATATTCAAAGACTGGAGAGGGGGGGGGGGTTATAGTTTTTGCCTTGTCCATCTGTCTGTCTAGCTGTCTGTCCACAAAAACTCTTACCTTGCCTATAAATTGGGTAGAGCTATGGCTTTCATTTTCACAAGGGATTTGATTTTTTGATTTTTTTAACCTTGACTTTTTTTTTTTTTTTTTTTTTTTTTTTTTTTAATTTAACCTTGACTATAACTCTTCGATAATTAGTACCAAGACTTTCATGTTAATTTCCTTATGACAAGACCTTTCTTGGGATACCAACAATTTTGACCTTGAAGTTTGACCTACTTCTGAAAAACTTTAACCTTGATCGTAACTTTAAGACAGTACACTTAGTGCTAGGGTTTTTAGCTCACCTGAGCTGAAAGCTCAAGTGAGCTTTTCTGATCACTCGTTGTCCGTCCGTCTGTAAACCTTTCACATTTTCAACTTCTTCTCAAGAACCACTGGGCCAATTTTAACCAAACTTAGTACGAAGTATCCTTGGGTGAAGGGGAGTGTAAATTATTAAAATAAAGGACCAGGTCCCCTTACAAGGGGAGATAATCAAGAAAAGACAAAAATAGGGTGGGGTCATTAAAAAATCTTCTTCTCAAGAACCACTGGGCCAGAAAAGTTGAAACATATGTGGAAGCATCCTTAGAAAGTGTAGATTCTAATTTGTTAAAATCATGACCTCCGAGGGTAGGGCAGGAACACAATAGGGAATCCAAGTTTTACATTGAAATATATAGGAAAAATCTTAAAAAATCTTCTTCTCAAGAACCACTGGGCCAGAAAAGCTGAAACTTATGTGGAAACATCCTGGGATAGTGTAGATTATAAATTGTTCAACTCATGACCCCCGGGGGTAGGGCAGGGCCACAATAGGGAATCCAAGTTTTACATTGAAATACATCAGACAAATCTTTAAAAATCTTCTCAAGAACTGCTGGGCCAGAAAAGCTGAAACTTAAGTAGAAGCATCCATTGTTCAAATCATGACCCCCGGGGGTAGGGCAGGGCCACAATAGGGAATCCAAGTTTTACATTGAAATACAAAAGAAAAATCTTTAAAAATCTTCTTCTCAAGAACCACTGGGCCAGAAAAGCTGAAACTTATATGGAAGCATCCTGGGGTAGTGTAGATTATAAATTGTTCAAATCATGACCCGCAAGTAAAAGATAAATAAAAATGAGACAAAAATAACTTATCTTATTAAAAGTTCTTCAAAGACCATAAGAGAGGTCAATGCGAGAGGTCTTAATATGGGTCTACCTGATTAATAAAACTAAGAAAATAACTTTTTGAATTATATGATAAACATTCTTGCATAATTATCTTATTCTATTAACATTTCAAATACATTATTTACAGTGATTAATTATCAAAGGTGAATGGCAAAGGGGAATAACTTTGCTCAGCAGAATACAACTTGATATAGCCCTGGCCAGGACCAGAACACTTGACTAAATGGTCCAGGTGTTCAAAATTCTGATAAAAATACCCTTGCGTATAAAAACTTTTACTCTGTTTGCCTCGCATATGCCCAGAAACATAGAAGATTTTCAAAGAAATGCATTTCACTATATTATTTAATAAATAAAGCATCATCCTTACACCAGACATCTGACCAATTGGCCATGAACTCACAATTCTGGAAGAAGCACCCTTGCTCATCATAACTACACTTGTTTCTTTGCTTTATAACCAGTAGTAGACAAAATATTTTGAAAGAAATAAGGCATTTTCACTATATAATCAATAGAGCCCCTCCCCAATTCACCAGAAGCCCTTGCCCAGGGGCCATGAATTTCACGATTTTGGAGAGGCATTCTTCCTTATCATAACAATGCACTTCCTTTGTTTGAAAAGTACCCAGGAGCAGAGAAGAAGATTTTGAAAGAATTTATGCATTTTCCCTACATGATCAATAGAGCTCTGTCCTAACACTAGAACCCCTGACCCTCGGGCCATGAAATTCATAATTTCTCAGGAGGCAGCCATTGCTCATCATAACTATGTACTTCATAACTAATTAGTTCATTTAATATCCAGGAGCAGAGAAGAAGATTTTCAATTAATAAATGTATTTGCACTATATAATCAATAGAGCCTCGCCCTAACATCAGAACCCTTGACCCTAGGGCCATGAATTTCACAATTTCTGAAAAGGCAGCCATGCTCACCATAACTATGTTCTTAGTTTATTTAATTTCCAAGAGCAGAGAAGATTTCCAACGAATAAATGTATTTTCACTATATAATCAATAGAGCTCTGCCCTAACACCAGAACCCCTGACCATGGGGCCATGAATTTCACAATTTTGAAAGAGGCATTTTGCTCATCATAACTATATTCTTCGTTTATTTAATACCTAGGAGCAGAGAAGAAGATTTTTAAAGAATTAATGAAATATTACTATATAATCAAAAAAGCCCCACCCTAACACCAGCACCCCTGACCCTGGGGCCACGAATTTCACAATTTTGGAAGAGGCATGCACTCTTTGCTCATCATAACTTTATACTTGGTTAATTTATTTAAAACCCAGGAACAGAGAAGACTTTCAAAGAATTAATGCATTTTCACTATATAATCATTAGAGCCCCGCCCTAACACCAGAACCCCTGACCCTGGTGCCATGAATTTCACAATTTTGGTAGAGGGCTCAATGCTTATTACAATCATGCCCACAGTTTGACTGCTTGATGTCTAGGAGTAAAGAAGATTGATTGATTGTATGTTGTTTAACGTCCCCCTCGAGAATTTTTCACTCACATGGAGACGCCACCATTGCCGGTGGAGAGCTGCAAATTTTGTCCTATACTCGGCACTTACGGCCATTGAGCAGTGAGGGATCTTTTTCGTGCCAGCACCTACTGCGACGGGGGACCTCGGTTTATACGGTCTCATCCGAAGGACCGGCTTCCACGTCCCACAGTGGGATTTGAACCCGCGACGTAAGGATCAACTCCTTACTTCGCGACTCTAGAGCAGACGCTCTAACCACTGCGCCACGCGGGCGACGGAGTAAAGAAGAGGATTTTAAAGAATGCATTAATTTTGTTCGTTTTAGCCCCACCCCTCTGGCCCCAGGGGGGAAGGGACCATGAAATTCACAATTTTTGTTCCCCATCACCCATAGATGCTTTATGCCAAATTTGGTTGAAATTGGTTAAGCGGTTTCAGAGAAGAAGCTAAAAATGTTCAAATGTCGCACGATGACGGACGAAAACGAATAGCAATAGGTCACCTGAGTGACTCAGGAGACGTACAGTAAAGCTTTATGCAGTCAGAATGCTAAAAAATACTCAAGTTCCTATGGTTATGGTCCTAGTTGCCAGGGTAAAGAATGAAGACGAACATAATTTAGGAGAGCAGGGTACATTATGGACCACAAACTAATTTCAATTCATTCCAAGTTAAAAATTCTTTGAAAAAGAAATAGCTGTATTGTATACTAGCAATACAAAAAATCAAAAAATAAGGAAGATGAAAAAAAAAAAAATGTTTGTACTACAAATGTCTGCATTCGGATATGAGATTTACTTGATTAGTGAGACAAAATAATATACGTTATTCATAAATCAGAAAAAAAACAGTACTCTAAGTCTGACCTAAATATAGTTAAGTTACTGTGAAATTGCAAGGCAAGTTAACAATGAAACTATGAAAAGCATATTTTGTACATTAATCAACAAGTACAAGGATATTAAACAGGTCGAGGAATCTAACTTATATGGATATATTGTTGTAACTGTGCACAGCGGTGTTTACAGCGAACAATGGTCCAATCCAATGAATTAGCCGAAAAGCATGATGGTCTACTACATGTTTATATTTTACTACAAACACGTGGGTCAGGCAAAAGGACGAGATTTCAAATGACTGCGGGAAAGTCAACTAATAATTATTTTGAATGTTTTGGTGAAAAATATGAAGAAAAGGTACTAATTAAGATTTCCCATGCTCACATTAACAAACAAAGTCAATTTTCCGTGTTAAATAGTACGTTGAAATACCGCCCACAAAGTCTTCACAAGTAAATAAGAATCCAGTTTTTATAACTTGATATTCGTAAATTTGCCATGCTACTGGTGTTATTCATTGTTGCTTTGTTATTATTTGTTTACTACAAATTAAAAGTTAATGCATTTATAAACAAGAGGCCCATGGGCCTTGAATCGCTCTTCTGATAAACTGTACAACCTATCACTTCTATTTGAAGCCTCGAAGTATCCTGTATATTTAGATAAACCCTTGAAATTCCAATTCACACTCTGAGAACCCAAGATGATTCTAAGCCAATTAGTACCTGAGAGTTGGTCATGGTGACCTACTTATCACTTGTCATTCTCTGAGGACCCATCAACTAAGTTTGATGATTCTAAGACAATTAATACCTAAAATATTTTTTAAAATTATAACCATAAAATTTTATAAGTAGGTCAAAGTGACCTACTTTTCAATTGTTTAACTCCAAGGACCCAAGATGCATCAACTGACAAAGTTTGATGATTCTAAGCCAATTAGTATCTGTAATATTTAATTAAAGCCATAAATTTTCAAAAGTAGGTCACGGTGACCTACTTTTCAGTTGCTGTACTCCGAGGACCAAAGATACATCGACTGACAAAATTTGATGATTCTAGCCAATAAGTACCCAAAATATTCAATTACTGCCATAAATTTTCAAAAGTAGGTCACGGTGACCTACTTTTCA
Organism: Saccostrea echinata; assembly: GCF_033153115.1. Taxonomy (NCBI): domain Eukaryota; kingdom Metazoa; phylum Mollusca; class Bivalvia; order Ostreida; family Ostreidae; genus Saccostrea; species Saccostrea echinata. Next base: position 6,121,570 of record NW_026889754.1, on the reverse strand, counting down.
GTCAACCAACTCCGAGGACCAAAGATGCATCAACTGTCAAATTTTGACGATTCTAAGCTAAATAATTCCTGAAAATATTAAATACAGCCATAAATTTTCAAAAGTAGGTCACCGTGACCTACTTTTCAGTTGCTGTACTCCGAGGACCAAAGATACATCGACTGACAAAGTTTGATGATTCTAGCCAATAGGTACCCAAAAATATTTAATTACTGCCATAAATTTTCAAAAGTAGGTCACCGTGACCTACTTTTCAGTTGTTGTACTCTGAGGACCCATGACGCATAAACTGACAAAGTTTTATGATTCTAAGCCAATTAGTACCCGAAATATTTTATTAAAGCCATAAATTTTCCAAAAGTAGGTCATGGTGACCTACTTTTTTGTCGACCTACTCCGAAGACCCATGACGCTTCAACTGACAAAGTTTGATGATTCTAAGCCAATTAGTACCTGAAATATTTAATTAAAGCCATAAATTTTCAAAAGTAGGTCACGGTGACCTACTTTTTAGTCGACCTACTCTGAAGACCCAAGATGCATCAACTGACAAAGTTTAATGATTCTAAGCCAATTAGTACCCGAAATATTTAATTAACGCCATAAATTTTCAAAAGTAGGTCAGTGTGACCTACTTTTTAGTCGACCTACTCTGAAGACCCAAGATGCATCAACTGACAAAGTTTGATGATTCTAAGCCAATTAGTACCTGAAATATTTAATTATAGTCATATAAATTGAAAAGTAGGTCACGGTGACCTACTTTTCAGTTGACCTTTTTTGAGGACCCAAGATGCATCAACTTACAAAGTTTTATGATCATAGAACTTAAAATGTCCAAATTAAGCCTCTAAAACGCTTTGAAATCGAATGCCTGCAAAGTTCAAAAAGTAGGTCACTGTGACCTACTTTTTAATAAATATGTTTTATGGCCCCAAGATGCATCATCTTACTAGATTTAATGATTCTAAGCCTCCCCGTATTTGAATTAATGACCTTAATTGTTTTAAAAAAGATTAGCCATAAAATTCAAAAAGTAGGTCAAGGTGACCTACTTTTTAGTTGACGTACTTTGAGGACCCAAGATGCATCAACTGACAAAAATTGATGATCATAGGCCTTAAATTGTTCAAAATATGCCTCTAAATCATTTTGAAAAAGAATGGCCGCAAAATTTAAAAAGTAGGTCACCGTGACCTACTTTTGAGTCAACATGATATGAGGTCCTTAGATGCACCAACTGACAAGATTTGATGATCCTAGTCCTTATAGTAAGCAAAATATCAACATTTTAATAAAATGTAATTTTTGGTCAACTTTGAAGTGACCTTGAGACCACGCCCTTTGCCCCAGGGTAAATCCCCGTGCAAATTTTAATCTACAACATATCCTCATCCTTTTGTGTAAGTTTGGTGATAATCTGCCCAGTGGTTCTAGAGAAGAAGATTATTTAGCAACCAGTACTTTTGTTTCTATTTTCCTAATTATCTCCCCTTGTTAAAGGGTCACAACCCCAGTTTTAGTATAAAAGGGAGCCCTTGGGCCAAGGATACCCTGTGACAAATTTGACAATAATTGGCCAAGGGGTTCTTGAGTTATGGCCCATATTCTAAAAAGTTAACGCACACCGCACAAATGGCCATAGCATTAGCTCTTTGAGCCTTTGGCTCAGAAGAGCTAAAAAAAACTTAAGTTTATTGTTGTACGGCATTTATTTTACACAGTATCAAATTTCATGTACATGGATCATAGAACGTGTATTGAGTAGCATATATATCGAAGTTGTATACATAGTAAACAATGACAATACGTGAGTACACCACAGAGTCGATTGTTTTGGACCAAGGAATAGTCACGTGAAATTCATATTCACTGATAGTACAGCACGGGAAAAGCTGCCAGGCAATTGTCAACTAACGGACTTGTACAATGGAGTGTAGGAAACCCATATTTTACCGTTGTAAAACATTTGTATGTAAATGTGAGGATGGAATTAGTAGATAATATTGTATATATTGTATTAAGAGTGTAAAATGCTTGGAAAAATGAATCCTGTCTTTCCGAGATCGATTTGAAAAATTGTCCTTTTTGAAACGTGCATGTAGTATTTTTTGTAGTGACCAATAATGCAACTCATTTAGCCGATTGGTCGGTTTGTCAGTCACGTTGGTGCCTCATTTAGCATGTAAATTTATTCTGAAGTCACAGAAAAAAGTTTCCTTGACCTGTTAAAGTAACTGAAAATGATTGAAAATTTCAAGGCATTATACAATGAGTAGCTCTTCTGCTCCACCTAATTTCTTTGATCCTGAAGAAATTGAAGAACTTGTAAATAACACTGAATACCAAGTTGGTCAGTGTCACCATGATGATCTATCTCGTTTTTTAGTTCTTCAAGTACCTCATCACTGAGAGGACAAGGAACAATCTGTTCCTCTGATTCTTCTTGTGGTTCTTCTTGATCTGCTATCCCAAGATCTTCCACGCCAGACATTTCAGATACTTCACTCTCAATTGTTGGATCAAACAGGTCTTTCACGGCAGTTCTCTCAGTACCAAACAGTTCTAAGGCCCTTGAAACAAACAGCTGATGTGGTGACATGTGACCCTCACTCCTCAACCCATGGTGGTTCCACTGTGACTGGAAAAGACTCAAATCAGAGTTGATTCTTGGCAAAAATACAAAATGTAATGCCCACAAGTGGATGGCATTACCTAATCCGAACAAGTGCTCACTTTCCATGTAGGTAAATAGATCATAGTATAGGTTAGTGACTCCTTTCCAGACGTCCACCCACAGACGTTCCACTCTTTGATTGTGTACACTTTTTCCTTGTATAGCACTACCTCTATTCTCCCCTCTTTTGTCCACCATGTATCTACACACAGACACATTCTCCCTACCCATATCACACCGAACACGTGATGGAAGACCATACTCTTCCACTCCCTTTTTAAAAAGACCTAAGTCTGTGGATGCCTTGTTGTTGTTTCTGGCTGCCAGATAGATATTGACTCTGCTGTAGCCATGCATTTATACAGCCATGAATTACAATGTTCCACCCGAAACTTAGAAAAAGACAGGAATCTTGATGAAAGAGAGATGAAATAATCTAAGAAAAAAAAAAACGCGAGATTCCAGTATTGTTGTTGAAAACACTATTTCTCTAACAAGATTTAACTAACATAAAAAAATAACAATTACAAATCATTAATATTTTATGCCCTATCCTAGTACATGTAAATGGATATAAAGAAATTAAATTTCATATATAAAGCATTCTATCAAGTTAAACACTGACATGAAATGAAATGGAATTTTCATTCTTTATTAGTTATTTTACCTGATCAGTCTATGGTTTCCATCAAAATGCCGCAAAGAATTTGGCCCGGCTACTGAATATGTTCTTCTAATTATCGGTGTTCTCATACTACGCACAATGGCTCCAGCAGGATCTATTTCATTCAAAACTTCCCTTATCCGTCTTCTTTGAATTATGATACCTTGACTTGCCAGTCTAGCTCTCACCGCATTTGGACCAATCTGTTGGTTCTCTCCAGTAATATTCTTTATCATATTCTTTAGATATTCATCACTCACTGGTGTATATTTTTTGACCAAACTGATATTCCCTATAACCAATGAAAAACACATGCAATGAATGTTTTTTAAAAACCTTTTAAAACTTTTTATTTTTACATGATCAAATAATTGTTCCCGGTCTGCCGCTTTTACACCAATATTTATGCCAGAAACTTTAATCTCGCTTATAACCTTTAAAGTAAAAACTGTGGAGCCTTCACACACACTTGTCAAAAGGGTGGACTATTATTAGATCCATCGTCGGAAACCCACGGTCGGTCTCGCTTCTCTTACCTCCCGTGGGACACAAGGCCGAAAATTTCGCTTGGAGGTGTGTCTCAATACCGCATTTTCATTGGTCGCAATACGATACCGTATTGCGATGTGTAGCTTTTAATTACCCAATAAAAATCATCGTTGCAACCCGTATGTCGGGAAGGATTTTGCAAACAATATGGAGACGTACGAGGCGAAAGTGAAAGAAATTTTTCAAATAAACGAGCTAAAAGACTTTCAAAGAGAGTCTTTGGCAGCACTGCTGAAGAAAAGAGATGTTTTTCTGTCTATCAAAACCGGAGGTGGGAAAAGTATTTGCTACCAGGGTTTTCACACGGCACATAACGCTAGTTTTGACGACAACAATCCGATCTCAGTTTTGGTCGTCTCACCTCTACTTTCCATTATGCATGAACAGTGCAATTCATTGAATAGTTTAGGATTTCTTTCAGCATTTATTGGTAAGCAGCCTACTTTTATATGACCTATTTATCTACATAAACTATATATACAGTGTAGATGATGAAACTCATTTTTTGATAACATGTAAAAAATATGATCATCAAAGGAAAGAAATTTTTCAGTCAATTAAATTTCCGAATTTCTCGGCGTTAGATGGTGAACAAAAACTTTTTTGGTTACTCAATACTGAAGACAAAGACACTATTAATTTTGTGGGCAAATTCATAAATGATAACATGTAGCCATACACTTTAATATATAGTATTCCTTTTCACTGAAATAGTGCAATATTATTGTTGAAATGAGCAATGTCATTTACAAATTATTATACTATCAATTGGCATATCTTTTCCTTATTATTGTAATAATTTCATACTTGTCTGTTATGGGCTCTAAATTTATAAAATAAATGTTCTGTTCTATAATGTAATTGTATTGACATGCATGGGCATTGGCCATGTCGATCTCACTCACTTTTCCCCTCTGCTATGTTATGTGATGATTCAGAACCCCTCTATTAAACATTCATGTTTCTGTATCTGTGTGCGTCGTAGCACTCAATACTGGTTTTTATACGACAGGAAACATGTAAATGTTGATTTTTTTTCTGACATTTTTATTTATAAAAAATTATATCAAAACAAACATTTTCCCAGGTACATGTATTAGTATATTGTTAATTTAACTATTCCTTCATGATATAGGTGGTGAAAACGACGATTCCATATTAAGAAATGAAATGCAATTCATTTTCACCTCACCTAAAAGTGTGCTAAATGGAAAGTGGAGAGATTGGGTGACAAACAATTCAACCATTAGATTAATAGCTGTAGATGAAGCCCACACAGTGTTACATTGGTAAGTTTATTTATGAAGGGAAAAAATGATGCATTGTTACAATCCATCAAAATTTGAGCAATTCAAACAGGGTTTAAATTATTCCTCTCATTTTTTAGGGGAGAGTCTGCGAGCGAGGAAGACCCTTTCAGACGTTGGTATGGTCGATTAGGGGAACTGCGAAGCCTTGTGGAATGTCCTGTAATTTTGATGACTGCCACAGCAAATTCAGCTGCCAGGAAAGCCTTACAGAGAAAATTTTGTATGACAGACTGTTTAGAAATTATAGAGAACCCAGACAGGAACAATATTAAATTATTTTTACAGTGTGTTAAATACAACACTCCACTAGAGAATACATTCTTCTTTCTAATTCTGATGTTGAAAGAGAAAAGGGAGCTCTGTGATAGGAATCTGAATTTTTGCCCTGCTATCAGAACATGTAGTAAATTGTACACTATGTTTAGAATTATGTTTAAAGAAAATGTTAAATTGATTGACCATGTCGAAATGTATCATTCAAAAACCACAGATGATGTTAAACAATTAGTAAAAGAGGATATGTCTAAAGAAAATGGCAAAATTAGAATTCTTATTGCTACCAGTGCAGCTGGTATGGGTGTGAATTTCAAAGGAGTGAAATATACAATTAATTATGGTTGCCCCCGAGATATGGATACTTTTGTTCAGCAGTATGGCAGAGCAGGTAGAGACGGTGGCTCAGCAATGTCTTTATTGATTTACACAAAACGTGATATTAAATGTATAGATGATGACATGAAATTATATGTTAAAAATGAAACCATTTGTCGCCATGAGAATATATTGTCTTCCTATAAGAGTAAACCTGCTATGGATAGGGACATGCATATGTGTTGTGATATATGTGATAAGAAGTGTCATGTGAAAGATTGTGAAAAATGTAGTTTAGCACAACATCCTTATTATAAAACTCAATTTCCAGCTTTTTCTTCAGATTAAAGTAGCCAGGATGATCATGACTTGTTTACAGATTCAGATTGGGAGTAAGCATTAAGATGTAATACATGTAATTCAAAGTATCCTTAAAAAATATGGACGAATACATTGCTGCATTTCATAAATCAGTCAGTATTCTTGTATAATTTTGCCAATATATATTGTCAGCCTTTGTGATAGACCTATTTTTTAAAAATATGTTAGGGTTCATTTAAATCTGTGATAAGACACATTTTCACTGGGATACAGAAACTTGGGAAGAGGCACCATTCCTCATTATAACTATGTACTTAGATCATCAGCATAATACCCAGGAGCAGAGGAGAAGATTTTCAAAGAATTAATGCATTTTCACTATATAATCATTAGAACCCCGCCTAACACCAGAACCCCTGACCCAGGGGCCTTGAAATTCAAAATTCTTGATGAAGCACCATTGCTCATCATAACAATGTAATTAGATCACTGGGATTATACCCAGGAACAGAGGAGAAGATTTATTAAGAATTAATACATTTTCACTATATATTCAACAGAGCCCCGTCCTAGCACCAGAACCCCTGACCCTGGGGCCATGAATTTCACAATTTTGATTGAGGGCTCATTGCTTATTACAATCATGCCAACACTAATTTTAGTGGTTTTGGCCCCACCCCTCAGGCCCCAGGGGGGCAAGGACCATGAAATTCACATTTTTTGTTTCCTTCACCCATAGATGCTATATGCCAAAACTGGTTGAAATTGGTTAAGCGGTTTCAGAGAAGAAGCTGAAAATGTGCAAATGTTAACACACGATGCACAACTGACGAAACAGATAGCAATATGTCACCTGAGTGACTCGGGTGACCTAAAAAAAAATATTTATTTTCAAAAATCATTAGTATTATAAACAAACTTTTTTATGAGAGAGGAAGGATGAAGTTTAATTTAAACCCTTAATTGAAAGCACTGAAACAAGTTTTTGTTTATACTTCAAATTTATGAATCAGTTTGTACTCCTTTAAAGCTTGTACATATTTTATTTGTTTTATATACGAGGTTTATACATACATGTATATGTTCAACATGGTAAATTGTCATCTTTATAACATCTACCTCCTGTACCATTACATATATAATGGTGTACTGATCAAGCTATACTACTGCCATTTTTACAATAAATGCTTCAACTTGAATCTGATTTTGTTTTTAGAAAATAAAACACACTGAGTTACTATGTCACAACAAAACTGACAGAGTTAGATAAACAGATGGACATTGTAATTCCCATTTCATGCTTGGCCCTAATAAGTTTACATGTACAAGTCAGCAATGTTCTTTTGTTCATGTATCCATTCATGTAATTTAAGAATGTCAATTTGGTGAATCGGATCTTTAAATTTGGAGAAACTCTCCCAGCAAAGATCTGACACTGGTCCTTTGCTTCTCAAAGATTTAACCATAGTAATGATATCAACTGTTTTATCAACATCCGGCCTGTGTCTTGACGACTTCACTATTTTGGTAGTCCTCAAAAGCTGATCTTTAATGCTGTCAATGACTTGTGTAGTCATGCAAATTGTTTTTGCTGATTGAAAGGATTTATTTGCTCCTTGTGTGTTGAGTTCTCTCTTGATGTTGCACACTTGCAGTTCTACACAGTTGTCATTAAGGATATTGTTGTAAATGCCGCCCTTCAGATTTACAGTCATATTCCACATATACTCAAATGCCTGGTCAGGTGGAAGAATAGAATTAACATATGTGAGCATTCTCCACAACCAGATCTTATACTTTGAGTGACTTAAAGCAGAGGCATACAACCACTCAAACTTGGCATTACGCATGATACGGTCCCCGTCACCCATTTTGTATGCATCACAGGTATCACGGTAGAGAAGGGACATCCTTAGAAAGGATGTAAGTGGTTGATCAGGATCTGATAACTCTGTAATTTCATGAAAGATCCAGTTGTGCTTTTTCAGTAGATGTTTCTTAAGCCAACACTTCCTAATATATGTTTTCCCACACATTGCACAAGAGAAAGAAAGGTCTTGTTTCATGGCATCTATCTGTACATCATCAGTACTTAGATCTTCCAAGTGTGATCTAAAATATCAAAATAAATAATTTTTTTAGTACTAATAATTTTAGATTCATAAGTATGAAAAATGGAGACTTATGGCAAAAATATTAAAGACTGGTGAAAACTTGACTCTATTTGATCATGATCTTTTTGCTTGGGTGAGCTTATAATTGCATCTATCCAAGGAATAGCACTCATAAAAATACAACATTTGGTTCATACAAGAAAAGGGATTTTAACCTTATGTCTAAGAAACTTTTCCAGGAATTTAGGCCAAGTGCATTAAGAACATCTGTGGCAACATTGGTAATCCATTCCATTTTGTTGTCATTGTTCATTAATGAAAAAACAGGAGCATGTGAGGGTTGTGATGTAACTTCCTCCATGTCCATGATGTCCAAAAATGTTGACACAATGTAGGAATCTGTCACATCCTGGATGAATTGATGATGGGATCTAAAGGAAAATATAACAAGGCACACATTATTAACATTCTTTTTTATCTGTTGTTATTTTCAAATTCATATTGCAAAATACTTGACTTGGATAGTTCAACTTACCTGAAGTTATTTGTAACTTCCTTTGACCCAGTCACTGACCGACGGTTGATAGCATTCCTCAGTTTGTATAGGGAACCCTGGTCTGATGCACTGCTCTCAGTGTAGAATAGTTGAAATATTCCCTGAAAAAATATTATTGTGAAAACTGAAGAAATGGAATAGATTTAGACTTAAGACATCTTTTAAGGGTATAAAATTAAAACTTAATCAAAAAAATTCAGAATTGTCTGAAATCTACATAATTATGCAGATTAAGTAATTACATGTAATTTATCAATAAATATGCAACTTGTACCATGTACAAAAGGATTAGTTGTTAGTAAAAACTAGAACTATAAAGCAATAAAATCAAGTCATGCTAAACAAAAAAACATTGGAATGGCCTATGATGGGCTACGACTCCCAGTTTCTGAAACCTATGTATACTATCTACATGTACATGATGTACTAAGATAATTTAAGGAACTGATAATATATACCAATAATTGGAGGGCAACAAGTGATAAATGAATGATAGTAATGAAATTCATGCTGAAAAAATGGAAAATGCAGTTTATGACCTACTAAAATTTTAAAGCCAAATTGATAATCTGGATGCAAAGAACATGAGCAAGTCTGCAGAGTTTCACAATATTTCCACCTATTTGTCATTGCAAAGTTAAAGATGAAAATATGTATGGCACTTCATGTGTAAGTAAAATTATAAGTACTATATTATCTCTGCAAAATACTTACTCTAATTCATAAAAGCAAAAACAACTGGAACTAAAACATTCCTGAACAGGGTGTGTTACCAATAAGAAGTTCATCTCCCTGTGAAAACCTTCTGGCCTGTGAACAAGCCCCCCAAGCATATCATAATCTGATTTTGCATTTTGCATGGCTTCTTGAGCTGTAAATGCTCGCTCATTGGTGAGAACATCTCCACCAAAAACAACCCTGTCCATTATTTTCTGATCTTTTTCAACAGCTTGGAAAACCAGTTTATTCACATTTTGCAAAATTGTTATCATTCCCTCTGATGAATTTTCACTAGCTTCTACTAAGTCACAATTCAGAATGACTGATTTCTGTCGAGTTTTGTCCATAAAACAACCTGGCACACACTTTTGTAAGGGTTTCAGAAAATCGACATAGGTAATAAGGACTTTAATAATATGAAATTTCATATTTTCAATCAATGTGTGCAGGTCACCTGAAGATGGTAACCATGCACTGGTTGGTAACTTCAAAATATCCCTGGTTTCTCCATTCTCTTCTGTTGATCTAGGGTGTTTATCATCTGACATGATCCTCTTCTCTTTCACCATTGTCAGAAACCAATGCAAGCTCTTTCTCTGAGACATCATTGTCATCTTAGCAGGAGTAATTGTGACATCTAAATTGTCCCCTATGATTTCTATGCCATGTTTAACATCTAAGAGTCCTGGATTTTCAGGTGAAGGGTAATAAGAATGTAAATACCTTGTCATTGTTGCTGACACCTTCTTCTCCTGCTCTTTGATCAGCTGTTTCTTTTCTTTGTTGACAGTGCTGCTTGCCACAGAAATTCCAAGGTCATGAAGAATTTTCAAACCCTAAAACCAATGAACAGTATTATTTTTGATTCACACCTTTTTTAATAGATATTTGACTACATCAGGATTAACGTGACTTTTTTTTTTAAATTTCAATCCAATTTTAATAATTTTTAAAACTAATTTTAAATACCTCCTTTGACACTCCACACTTGTCTAGTGTTAGACCAAGGATGTACTGTAACTGATTTACTGATCTTGATCTGCCATAAAGAAGTACACCTATTGACATTATTAGCACTGGAAGGTTCTGCTTCTTTTTTACATCTATCAAACTGCTCATAATGGTAAACAGATAAGGAATCCCTTCCTTGAGTTTTGATTCCACAAAAGACCAGTCAAGATTCATCATACTTTCACTCTTTTTGCATTTTAATAGGGCACTTTTTTTGCTAACTACACAATCAATTTCTTTTTTCATCTTTTTTACACACAACTGAAATAATGCATCCATATAGCTGGTATCTTTGCATAAATTCTTCAGGACAGCATGAGGTGATCTTCTGTTAAACAGTGATTTTAAGGCTGCCTTAGAATTTTCATCTCTTACTACTCTACTTACATCAGCTCCAGCAATCTTGGTGACAATCTACAATGGAACACTGAAAAGTTTATGTATTTTGTATATATGTACATATTCTATGAAACAAAAGCATCATCACAGATGACATGAAATGATGTATAGTTCACATATACATGTAACAGTTAGAACTCTTGCAATAATGTAGATTTTCATATCTTCAATATTAGTAACATAAAGATTGAAAGTGTCAAAGTGAGTAGTTTAATTTCATTTGCCCTTCTTCTTAATCAAGAAAATATGGGATAGTCATTTATGAATTTAAAGTAGTGACCAGATATTGGACAGTAAAAGGCAAAGGCTGCATGACCCTAGCCCATTGAAAAATTTATCAAAAATTACCTTTACATCAAAATTTTCTGACACATGTGTTTGTGTTGATTTATCCTCCTTGCATGGTAACTTTGACTGGAGACTATGATTTGGGTTCTGGTGCAGAAGTAGTTTGTCAGGTGTTTTAAAGAGAGCTTTTTTACTTTTTCCTCTTGGTGTTGGTGTCTTATCTAGGGACCTCTTCACTGCACTTACCCTGGGTAACATGCCCACTTGTCTGTTGATGTTGTCTTAGAACATCTTAAAACAAATTATAAATCCCTGTGTAAATTTATGTATGCAATGCTTTTATAAACAAGGCAACAATTTCTAGATTTTTAAATAGCTGGCAGAACTTTTTTGTTTAACAATAGAACTGATATCGAATTCAAGCCCTCATTCTTTGATAAATATTTATACACTGTTATAGACACCTCTTCATGAGAAGTAGGTCAAAATGTTTCCAAATTTGTCTGAATCCAAATATCACATACCTAACAACTTTTCCCTCTCAGTTTTCAACTGCTCCACCTTTGCTCGCACACTTTACTCGATCTTGGATATTCTATTTAATTTATTGGTGCATAGATTACACGCATATGAATTGCTGGTCGGGAAAAAATTTAACCTTGTAAATGCATAATTATACTGTTCAATTGATGTTTTAGAGCTTAATGCTCCATATCCCCTGTCCTTTATAACACATAAGCAAAAAGAGCATTCTTTTACGTGCCCCGAGGCTGCCATAGTTTACAAACACTATCAAACAGCAACATGACATTATTCTCATGGGCGCCGCCATTACTGTATGCCTAATTTGATAACGTCGATTTTCATTGGCCCTCGAAAGGTCGCATTAGGTTACGCATATCAATGAGTCTAGCGAAATTTTCGGCCTTGTGTCCCACGGGAGGTAAGAGAAGCGAGACCGACCGTGGGTTTCCGACGATGTATTAGATCATTCAGATGGTGTAACTAAGCTTATACTGAGTAATTTGGATAAAGACTGGAACACAATCAGCTCACCTGAGCTTAAAGCTCGAGTGAGCTTTTCTGATCACATGGAGTCCGTCCGTTTCTAAACTTTTCACATTTTCAACTTCTCAAGAACCACCGATTCAATTTTAACTAAAGTTGCTACAAAGTATCCTTGGGAGAAGGGGAGTTAAAATTCTTAATATGCAGGGCCAAGCCCCTTCCAAGAAAAGACAAAAATAGGGTGGGGTCATTAAAAAATCTTCTTCTCAAGATCCACTGGGCCAGTATAGCTGAAACTTATGTGAAAGCTTCCTGAGGTAGTGTAGATTCCAAGTTTTCAAATTATGGTCCCCGGGAGTAGGGTGGGGCCACAATGGCTAATCAACGTATATAGAAAACATAGGTAATCAGAGATTACAGAGCTAACCTCAACGAATGTTGTCTTTAAGTAAGGCAAAGTTTCACACTAAACTAATAATCTAGTAGTGTGCATCCCTAGATGCAACAATCCCTAGATGCAACATTTATGCAATTTTGGTCTTATAGGGATTGAGGTTACTTGGGAGTGGACTTATCTAAAAACATAAAACTAGTCACTCATCCAGAAAATGTAAGTCAAATCCAGCATCTGAAGCAAGTTTGAGAGTGTTCATCCCTTGATGCATCATCCATGCAAGTTTTGTTCAGATAAGGCTTATAGTTACTTGGAAATGAAATCTGCTCCAAAAACTTTAACCTGGTCACTAATCCGGAAAATGTAGGTCAGATCCAGCATTTGAAGCATGTTCAGTAGGCTAGTGTGCATCCTTAGATGTATCATCCATGCAAGTTTGGTCAATATAGGGCTTATAGTTACTTGGAAATGAGACCTGCTCCAAAAACTTTAACCTGGTCACTCATCTGGAAAATGTAGCTCACATCCAGCATCCGAAGCAAGTTCAGTAGGCTAGTGTACATACTCAGATGTATCATCCATGCATGTTTGGTCAATATAGGGCTTATAGTTTCTTGGAAAATGAGATCTGCTCCAAAGACATTAACCTGGTCATTCTTTAGCTGAAATTGCAGCATCTGAAAACTTGACTGGTACAATGAAACACACTAGAAGCATCCTCCATGCATCTCTGATTAATATAGGGCATAGAAGTACTTGGTAGTACTACTTCAAGGATATTCCTATGAAATACTATTAAAATGAAATAGCTGATGCTTTGTCCCGCCGTCCGTATCCTGAGACAACAATTACGGTAGAGGACCCAGAAGACATTATCCCATCACCTGATGTACAGTGCTTCACCCCCGTAGAGGAAGAAAAAGGTACACAAGCAACGTTTTTCTATGCCGACCATCAGCGACCATTCCCTAAAACCATGGAAACAGAAACAATATACCCCGTGGACACTACTTCTATTGGTGATCTTCAACAGAGCTGTTCCAGATTTCAAAGCTTTGTACAACTATTTCTCAGATAAGGATCTACCAGAGGACAAGAAATGCAGAGATAGACTACTCAGTGAATCCATTTTTTATGTTTTTTTTGATGGCGTTCTTTACCATTATTACCAACCAAGATCCAAAAGGGCACGTCATCCAAACAATCACCTTAAACAACTGGCAGTTCCACGTTGTCTCAGAGAAGATGATATACGGTCATACCATGATAGTCTTGCAGGAGGTGCACATCTTGGATTTGAACGTACATACCGTGCCATCCAGTTAAAATATTATTGGCCTGCTATGTATCAAAATATAGCAGATTATGTCAGATCCTGCAGAGAATGTCAATTGTCCAAAAGACCAACACATCATGCTCCAGCACCATTGACACCAGGTGACAGATTTTCCCGAATCCACATGGACATCCTTGGCCCACTTACCAAAACAACAGAAGGACATAAATATATACTTCTAGTTGTGGATTCTTTCAGCAAATGGCCAGTTTTTTAAGTGTTTGTTCAGACATTGAGTCACCATACATTGGTGTGAATAAATTTTTTAGTGTCTCATAGATTGCAAACTTTTGTTTAGTGTATATATACAAGTCTTTTAAAAAAATTTTGACACATTACTTTTATTATCTACGAGCTTGCCACTTATGTAGGATATTTTTCATTTTTATCTTTGAGGACAAAGATTTTTCTGACCAAGAGGGAATTATCCTAGTGTAAAATCGACCCTCTGATATTTTTTTAGTATAAATTTAGTATAAATTTATTATCAATTTCAAATTATTTTTATTTCATTAATTTTTATTTACCAGTTGGTATTTTTATTTACTGCAATTAAATTCATGGCTTTGGATTTAGAAGAAATAATAACTTGAGGCCCTTTGTCAGTTTTCTTGAGAAAAGTTATGAAATCAATTAGTGTCATCCTTTCGTGTAAAATCTGAGCTTTTCTTAGTTTTCCGCAAATGGAACTTTGTTTTCTTAATTACTTAAATTGTATTTTGCCGTAATTAAAGCCCTATTGTTAATCTTCCGTTTGATGTCGAGTATGAGTCCTTTTAGATTAACGCCCCTTTGTAACAATTAGTGGCAAGAATAACTCAACACCTGGACAGGGGACGCTATCGGGTTTTTGTCCGATCACTTTTGCGACGGACATTCACGAATAAACAGCTTTAATTTAAAGACTGTCTCCTGTCCTGTTGTTCAGGTTTAGAAATCTTAGTTATCACTACAGTCCCCACAACACGGTGATACATGTATATCTTATGAAATTCTTAATCCAGCAGACGTTAAATCAACAAGAAATATTTGTAACTCATACGTGATGCATTTAATATAAGAAAATCTGTGTGACTATATATTTGTTTACTGTATGTATGACTTGCGCCACATGTGGTTTTTGTCAAATTGAATAAAATAAAAATAATTAAAGGGGGAGGAAATAAGCACCGCCCTCAATTTTACCTGGTCTGTGAATCCCTGTCAATCAGATGAAATTAAGCCTGAGATTGGATACTGAAAATTGATTGACATTTTGTTACCTGCCGTTGTGTATATCTTGTATACCTTGGCTGGGGATCGTACCGGTTATTGAATTAACAGCCAGTCTTTGATGCCTACCGCATATATAAAACATCGTGATAAAGAAGCAGCCAGAACTGATATTATTTTTTTTACTTTATGATAAAGTAATTAGCCATATATAATTTATACTTAATCAGTCTGTCAGACAATTAAATAAATGAAAAAGAGAATCAGTCATATATCTATTTAAATTGTAATTAAGAAAGGGGGATTCATTTCACTGTACAATCTATAATGCAGTATAGGTTATCCAAATTTACACGTACATCGATTTTACTTACAACAGAAAATACCGAACTGCATTGGAAGCATCATGTAATTTAATAAAATAATAATTTCTTTTTTATAATTATGAGATAGTCATATTGTCCAAGTTAAAAATTTCAAGACGTGTAATATTTCTCCGAGACATGGTGATGAAAGTTACGGTAATATAACCAGTTTTAAAGAGAAATAAGCAGTATTATAAAAGCTGTCATTGAATATGCAAGTTATGTTTAGAATTATGGATCCCGAGGAAAAAGTAAGATAAAGTGACTATATTCCCGTTTCGTCAAACTGTCGGAGAAACAATACGCGGATGCCATGACTATTTTTACGAAACTGTTCAAACATGCGTCATGGGTTAATCACATAGGAATTATATAAAAAATGTTTGCCTAATTTATTATATATTTTCTACAAAATTTAGTCTTCAAACAGGATTTCTAAGTTTTAGAGACTTATTCAGGACCGCGGTTTTTTCTACTTTCGTTTTGCAAATGACTATTTCCCTCGGTGTCGTCAGCTTACAACCAAAGATTTGAAATTGATTAACGCACAAAATTAAACTAAAATTGTCTCCTTTATTCAAACATATTTTTTAAAAAAGAATTGAACTAAAGGAATCAGTCTACATAAAAAAATTAGCATGTTTTATTTCATAAATTTGACGATCAACATTTCGATTGAGCAACACGCGAAGTTAAACTATGTCTTAGGAAAATATTTACAGGTAATATACAGGTAACATCCTGTGTATATAGGTAGGTATACACAAGCCAGCTTGGTTCCCTTTGGGCTTCACAGCCGTTTCAATTAAGCTCCACCCCACAACAAACTTACCTGAGGAAAACCGACCGGTTGAAAACCTCGGCCTTTAAAAAAAAAAAATTATGCCACCATAGGTAAAGTCGCCTTACGAATATTTATCGTATGTTTTGATAATACGGTTCACTACTTTCAAATGCTAATTTGTTCTTGGACTGGCTCGTGAAGTGCGAAGTAATATTCCACGTCTTTGTTCATTATCTACGATGGCCGATATCAGCCATGACACGCTACAGTTAAGGAGGTTGGATCCTGCCATCAAAAGTAATGAGAATTTTTTATCAAGTATATTTTTAGAATTTATACACATAGCTTTATTAAAAATCAAAACAAAAAATGGGGGTCAATGCGCTTCTTTTGGCGCTACAGAGCATTTAGTTTGACCTTTTTGCACTGTAAATACGTCTTACACATAAATCAATTTTTAAAGTTTTTCCTTCAATATTTTTTGTTCAAATAAATTATGGTGAACAAACACAGTCTTATTTCATCTTAAATAGACACATTAAAATTTGTAACAACGAAGAAATTTTTGAATTACTCCGCATGTTCAATTATTTGACCTTTTTGCACTCAAACATTTTCATTTTTCTGGTATTAAAATTTAACAAGCAAAAAAAATCATTTGAAAGTAATGACATTTTACTGAATTTAAGAAGAATGATTAAAAGTATCGTATATATTCAGAAAAGAAAATTAAAAGTGGGGGTCTGTGATGTTAATTTTTAGATATTACTAAAATAGTGCTAATTTTAAGCTTAAATTAGGGCTATTTTTTTCTTCATTTCCACAATATATTTGCTATATTTATCAAATATGATGATAGAATTCATGACAGTTTTTTCGATAGATAATTTAGGACCAGTATAAAACAGTCCACTGCACAAAAGAACTATGTGTGCAGACTACATGTAAAAATAGGAATCCAAACTTAACATACTTTTAATTCTTCGAAAGAGAAAAAATGATCATTTTCTTCTAAAAAACCTTCCGCCACAAAATATAGTTCCTCACTTAATGCTTTTGGTATGGAATTTAATCATGGAGTTTTAACTGAATATAGTTAAATTGGCATTGTAGAATCCAAATTTATTGTAAGAATTAAAACATTATGCAGAATTTTTGAAATATAGGTTAAGATAAGAATCTGCTCAAAAGCTCAGGAGCGAACCTCGTTAAATTTGGTGTAATGTAGGCGTTTTGTACACGTTACGTTGTCTGCTTTCTTATAGCTTTTGTAAAGTGTACAACGTTCACACCAAAATTTCAAATCAGTTTTTGTCTAACGTCATATTGGAGAGCATGAGAAGTAAAGGAAACATGCTAAACACCCAAACAAGCCAGAACATTGGACCTACTTATTATCACATTATACATTACAGGTTACATAACATTTGGCCATTCTCGAATGCATCATTCATGTCCAGCAAAACAGCAGGAATGAAGCTGGTCAGGTCAACACTTGTCGATTATCTTTATCAGATTAACTAATGGATGTTTATTTTCAATGCATACTAAATCTCTCTACCTTTAGAATTTTTATGAATCTACACATATTCATTGCTTGCAGATGTTTGATTTCCGCCCCTCGTGAATTAAAAATTGTGAGTGTATTTACCAATAACCAATTAATATCTATAATGTAACTATAACATACTTAAAAAATTATCAAAGTGAAGGATAGATGTTGAATATTCTTTTGCTTAAATGCAAAGATGGTAGCTACGTTTATTTTTTTTAAATACATGTACATTTCTTAACTATCAAAATTGTTCACCAATTGATGTTTAGATTTTTATGTGTTGCAACTTTTTCATTCAAAAAGACTGGTTATATCTTTGTATCCATGAACAGACCCGTTGGAAGAAATTTCAGAAATTTGCAGTTTAATGTGGACACTATTAAGGAAAAAATCCTTATA
Source organism: Saccostrea echinata (assembly GCF_033153115.1). NCBI lineage: Eukaryota > Metazoa > Mollusca > Bivalvia > Ostreida > Ostreidae > Saccostrea > Saccostrea echinata. The sequence continues at coordinate 6,103,317 of NW_026889754.1, read as the reverse complement.
GAGCATACAAAAGTTATCAGAAGTTAATATTTACATGATTTAGGGACACAGTCATAAAATAGCCATGTATATAAATTTAAATCGGCAAAATTATTGGAGGGGGCACCCCCCCCCCCCCCGGTTCCTACAGCTAAGAAAAAAGAAAATACAAGTAATATAATGTATACAGAATAAATTCATGTCAAGTTTTATTTTATGTTGATGCCACTGAATTGAACTTTTCTTGTTTCTTAGCAAAAGAATTCATTTCATGGCGCAGACTCATGTTGATTACACAGTATTTAACATTTCTCGATTCTTCAAGTAAAAATAAATTTGCTTAAGTCAGACAAGCTTTTTAAGAAAGCTAATACTTGTTGCACTCATACTGCTAGTAATGTGTGATCTGACTTCGTTTTCACCGGTGGCAGTTTACACTTTACTCGCATTAAAATTCTTTGTAAGTACATGAAAAGAAATCTATAGCGTTTGAAAACAGTGGGGCCGTTTGCAAGAGGTCAAATAGATCGTAAAAAAGGCGATCATTTAATTTCCCAGCCTTGAAATTTTATTAAGGATATTACCAAGGAAGAAAGAAACAAAAAATGGAGGAACTATGTTACAAAGGTGGTAAGCTTATATATATATATAGCATTATATAAACATATATGTATCATAGGCGTCCGAACGGGGAGGGAGGTAGAAGGGGGGAGCTTAGCCTCCCCCTCAACTTTTTTGCAAAACAAGATATCGAGACATAATTCATTAAAAATTTGGACCTAACGCCCCAAACGTTTGTTTTTGGTGCTTACGCCACCCCTTTCTATTTGCTTCTGACGCCTATAAGTATATATATTCTGAGTTCACATTGTCATCATATATATCGAGTCTTAGTGATATTTTTGCAAGGTTTACCCGTATCGCTTTACCCGGCGTCTGTCGATCTGTCTGTCCGTCTGTCACACCTTGTATCTCAAGAACTGTAAAAGATATGGACTTGACATTTAATACATTCATTGCTGGCACTATGGCATTTGAAAATTGCCATGCCCATGGCTAACGACCTCGTGATTCTTGACTGACCCTTGACCTTGTCCTTTGACCTACTTTACTAAAAAGTTAAAAGTGCCAATTTACAGCATAATTTTGACATTTAAGGGGCAATTCTATGCTATTTTGCATGTGCACTGATTGTCGTAAAACATTATGAGATTACCAGCGTTATAATTTACTTGTTGACCTTTGACCTACTGTACAAAGAATACCCCGGGCAATCTAATCTAAAATAAGGCTTTAGAATTTTGAGTGGCGGGTGTTGATAATTAATTGTAATGATTTCAACTTTTAGGTTTATCTATTTGAGAGTTGGTAATCATTTTTTGATTGACAGACTCTATCGCAGTTTTTCTCTTCTTTTTTGCATTTAAAGAAAAGCAGGCGACACATGCGTTCCTTGGAAACTTTTTAAATACTGGAGTAAATTTGCTTCATTTTTCATTTCTAGATGCAGATGCTCTTCTGGTGTTAAATAGCAAAGGTTTTACATATAAAGAAATATCAAAATTGTTTCAGAAATTTAAAAACAAAGACATAAGGTAAGATGTTTTAAATTTTTATATTTTGTTTATTAATAATAAATTTATTACAAATTTTGGTTATACACTGTATTGGGTTTTGTTTGTTTATTTTTAATAGTGTGTATTTAACTTAACAGCGTCAATGCAACAGGCAAGCGACTGAAAAGATTAGGTGTGCCTTCTCGTCGGAACACGTCAAGTGTGCCGCATAATGTCACCAAACAAGTTATAGAGGTAAAATTAAAGTATGCTAAGTTATGAATGAAGTTATGAATTGCTTAACTATTACAGACAATCCAACTTCTTTTCGAAAAATAAAATTTGTTTAGATGGTAGCGATCCAAAATCAAAAACGATTTTACGTAAGGTATCATTTTCACATCTAAGTTAATACCAACATTGTGATTACGTATACAAGTGGAAAGAAAAAAAACAATAATCATATGTTAAAATGACATAACACATTTTTTTCTCAGAATCTATTACCTGATCTTCCCGAGACTGTTGGGTACAGATCTTTAACATCCATTCTTCGAAGAAAAGTGTACGCCGTCCAAAGGTAAATAAAACTTTATACTTTGTCCATCCATTGTACTTTCATTACATTTTCATTTTTATGTATCGTTTTTAAAATTATTCATTCAACATTTATATTTTAAATATATAGACAAGAAATGCTTAAATGCTTTCTTTCTTCTATTATACGAGAATAACAATTGCCCCCCCCCCCCCCAAAAAAAAAAGAAAGAAAGAAATCTCGACTCTTCTAGAGTATATTCAACTATAGGTCATCCACAGGTTTTTTTTTTAATTTCAGCTGCAAAAATATACGTTAGAAATCATGGCCGTACAAACGCAATGTGTTTTTATAAGCAAACAAGAGTCTTAACGTTCACCTGAGTATAATAAAACCCTGTGAAGGATGCAGAAGGGCAATTAAATAATCATGTGATAAAGCAAAATAAACTGATGGACGAAAATATACTAGTATTGCTCTAAAAGCAGGAGAAAAGGGGTAGTCACGTATCAACACATAGTTATGTCGGATAATTTGAAAAGTTTTTGTTTTATAAGGTTAAAAAAGGACGCAGATATCCCACCTGGAATTCATCCATTGGTACTAGCATAGCAGTCCGAAATATTTTTTTTTCACGATTTTGTTATTTTACGTGCCAAGACGTAAAATATCAAAATCTTGGAAAACGTCAGATATTTCGGACTACTAGCATAGGTGATAAAATGCATTAAAAGGCTTATGATAGAGTTAAACAAGAATAGATATGGATTACCCCATATCCAAGATATTCGACTTTTAATTTATTCGAATTTTCATTGTGTTCAGATGATTTCTAATAAAAAAAAACAAGTATTTACTGACAAAACGTCAGAGATACTCAAGCTGTAGAAAGTCAACTATAAAGGTGCCATATACATAAATATCCTAAAATGACATAATATTTAGGCTACTGAGTTTCAACATCTTTTGTTGAATAAAATATGCATATAGTAGGAAACAAACTGCATGTACATATATAACGTTACATGCATGTAGTGACTTTATCACAAAGTTGCACATGCATAAAAATAGTTTTAATTTCACATTGAACATAAACTAAATATAATTAATCGTATAATTTTAAAAATGTATTTAACGCCTCACTCATTTTCAGGAATATTTAATCCAAATAGCATGTTACAGGCCTATAGCAACGTTTTCAAAGTGAAGGGGGGGGGGGACTCCCAAAAAATCCCGCGTACTATGAGCCTGTGCTACATGTGTACCATCTAACTTTCCAATGATAGAATCTTCTGTAAAAAAAATTCAAAACAAGTCCAAGCCGTTATGGATTATCAAAGATAGCCCATTTTCACAAATAGCAAAACTTTAGATCTATCAAGGATAGATTTTAATTTATTTTTTAATTTTGTGCTATTAAAAAGTACTATCACTCAAAGTATAGGTAGAAGTTAAAGATGTTCCAACCTGTCACCTTTTAGAGTAATCAATGAACTCGTCCAGTGATGCATTGACGGCCGTTGTTAAACGTAAAGGAAAGCGCGAGATCGGTTGCGGCTATGGAGCATCACTGAACATTCCTCCACCATATACTGATTTTGAATATACAGACGTTTTGAAGATAAACTTCATTTTTGTTTCTAGAAATGTTTTTTATTTACAAAAATAGTACATTTTCGTGTAAGATCGATGACCGTAACTCAGCCCCTCTAGCCCAGTCTAGGGCTTCACCTTGAGTAAAAAACCTGCACTTGTTATGAAACTGGTGTATTAAGTTCTAAACTTCTTTATGTCCGTAGCAAGTACTGATACCCAGTCTACTGATCTAAGCGTCACTAGGGAACGGTGCACACACCTGTTCTTGCAAGACCAAATAGCCTAGGTCTACACACGTGCGAAGATCTTTCCGAGCTCGGAAAATCACGTTGTGTTTAGCCATAATAACCATTCCGTTATTTAAAAAAAGAGAGAAAAAACACACACACAGTTAATGATTAACATTCTAACTCAAAAGAAAATATACGGCAATTAACGAACAATAATCATGACAGTAATATAACTGGTGAAAAGATTTATCATTATCAATCGAAGTGTGACCTATATATTTTCGTGAAAAAGACTGAGGAGGCAGCGAGCGTAGGAATATGAAAACTTTTTATTTGCTTTCCTGGGGAAAAAGTGATTTTCTTAAAATCTTTTAACGATAATTTTGTTTTCTTTAACGTATTAAATATACAAGATTATTCTTAATATTTGTTGTAATGTTTTATCTACTGATCATGAATGGAACTATTTTCTTCGGAGCAATTGTGTGAAGAGTACCTGACTTTAGTAATATATCTTGAATAGATAATATGCACTGATCGAATATATTAAAAATGAACTGGTTTCTAAAACATTAACATACTGCTCAAATATTTCGTTTTTACCGACCTTTTAACCATTTTTTTTCCAATGCTGCATATACATGTACAGTATAATACGGAGTATTATGTGACGTTTTATTTGGTTATCAGTTTCTAGTATTTTTTTTTTCTGAAATCTTAAATTATACACAGCAATTATGTCAGATGATGTTTGATCTGCTTATCGTTATTTTCAAAATCCCCTGTAGCAATTTTTATGAAGGTTATTCTTGCCTTTTTCACGATCCAAAGATTTTTTTCTATAGGGATGTTGTCATGAAATTACTAAGGAAATTGGACCCCGAAGGCACTAAAATCAGAAGGAGGAGGTGAATCCTGAGAATTTACCATTCAATCGGACCCAATCAAATCTGGCATGTCGATGGGTATTCTCTTTTATCTATGTATTTAGAAACACTTCCGACTGAAATATCATATTGTAATAGTTCTTTGTCAGTGAATTTTTTTTCTTCAAATTTCAGATATGACAAAATAAAGCTATATGGATTTGCCATCCATGGGTGTATTGATGGGTGAGTCCTTTGTTGACTTCATATGGATTGCATGTTAGCGTGCAGATAGACATAGTACCCCAACATTTCATCAACATAATATTTTGTCCTGTTCAGACACACACACACAATGTAAAATAATCGTATCAATTTAGGGAACTCGTAATTAAAATTAGAGGTGAAATTGTGAATTTTTTTACTTTTAGATAAGTTGTTTTAAGGTACACGAAATCTATAACACAACAACAAAATGATCGGTCTAGACCAGTATAACATACATATGAATTACTTACCCATCGTTTGAGATTGGCAAAAAGAGACCATTCCTCTCCCAACAAATCCCATTCGACCTCGAAGTCATCAAGCGCTGGTAGCGTTTTTTTTTTGGGGGGGGGGGGGTGAGGGAGTCTGCATATTATTATCTTTCCTTTGTATATAAATAAAAAAAAAAGATTTTCAAAGGTGTTGGTATACAAAATAAAAAACATAAATAATGTATCTGAAGATTCTGTTATTTAATTCTACATTACGTATACGTTTAATTATTTAATTTTTTATTTTATATGGTGACGTCTCTATATGAGTGAAAAATTGTCGAATGGGACGTAAAACAACATAAAAAAATTATTTAATAAAAGTTATAATTATGAATGACAGGATATGTTCGAATTCGTAAAATATTAATGTAGTTTATTATCATGTTTGATAAAATTAAAAATTTTCCTTCACTTTTTTTTTATATCTATTTTGTTCAATACATATTAGATAGAATTTTAAATATATAACGGAAGATTCGATTCTGTAACTTTACGTTCTCTAATTTACATTCAAACTAGTACTAGATATTTTCAAAAATTTATTCCCGTTTCTTAACGTATGATATAAACTTGCATGTTAAGAAATTCTTCCGCCATCTTCTCCTAACTCAAGAAAGCTGTCTCCTTTCTTCGTTAAAAAAATGTATTAGTATCTGAATACTGTGAATGGTAATGACAAAAAAAGCAGTGATACAAGGGATTATATAGTAAGTGAATTTGTGTTAAAAAAGAAAGAGATGTCAATATTTGGAAATATTTTGTAAAAAAAAATTGCTGGTGTATAAAGGGCGCTTTAAGGAGGTTGGATCCTGTCGTCAAAAGTAATGAGAATTTTTTATCAAGTATATTTTTAGAATATACACATAGCTTAATTAAAAATCAAAACAAAAAATGGTGCTACAGAGTATTTAGTTTGACTTTTTGCACTATAAATACATCTTACACATGATTCAATTTTTAAAGTTTTTCTTCCAGTATTTTTTTGTTCAAATAAATTATGGGAACAAACACAGTCTTATTTCATCTTGAATAGATACATTAAAATTTGTGACAACAAAAAATTTTTAAATTACTTCGCATGTTTAATTATTTGACCTTTTTGCACTCAAAAATATCATTTTTCTGGCATTAAAAATTTTATCAAGCAATAAAATCATTTCAAAGTAATGACATTTTACTGAATTTGAGTAGAATGGTTAAAAAAATCTTATATTATTCAGAAAAGAGAATAAAAAGTTGGGGTCTGTGATGTTAATTTTTAGATAATACTAAAATTGTGCTAATTTTAAGCAAAAGTTAGGGCTATTTTTTTCTGGATTTTCGCAACATATTTGCTATATTTATCAAATATAATGATAGAATTCATGATAGTTTAATTAAAATATAATATAGGACCAGCATGAAACAGTTCACGGTACAGAACAACTCTGTGTGCAGGCTGCATGGAAAAATAGGAATAGAAACTTAATGTGACCGAGTTGCTATTGCTTGTGTAAATTTGGTAAAAACATCCGTTATTACCAACACATTTTCTTTGCCTTTCGATGGCTCCAACACTGTAAAATCTATGGCTAGAATCTGCAGGGGTCGATTGGCTAGTAAATGATTCATCGCTGGTTTAATCTGTAAGTTTTCGGATTTGGCTACACAGCAGCGTTCACAATTCTTGCAATATCCCTCAACATCGTTAAACATCCCAGGCCAGTAACATCGGTCTTTGATTACACTGAAGGTTCTTTCAATTCCTTCTATGTATCCAATATAAGGAATAGAAATTCCATTTGCTGCTTTCAAATTTAATTTCACATCATTCTTAATGTTTTTGCACATCGCTTCAATGTTATTTCTATAAAAACTTTCCGTAATTGTTGTTACCATGGATCCAGTGTCTAACGAACAGTTGATTTCAATTCCAAACAATTTTATGTTGACTGTAGGGCTCGGACCAAGAATACGATTGACACAGTTAGAGTCCTCTTTATTTCCTACTGATGTCGGACTCTGTTCATCAGCAGGATCTATTTTTCCGACTGCTGATAACTTGAAGAAAAGTTGCGTGGACAGTCTCTTCTGAGATGATTCTCGCTGTTACAGTTGTAGCAACGGCGGCGTAATTGTGGATATGATGATCGGTATTGTTCTTTGGGTTTTGACACAGTCTGTTGTTCTAATAGTTTTGTTAAATTGTTGATGTTTTGTTCTTGTCGTTTTATGAGTTCTAGGCACTTGTCAATTTCTTGATTAGTTTTCTCGGACGTCTTTGTAGATTCCGTTACTGAGTTTTCTGTTGAATGTTTCTCTTTTGAAACTTTTGTTCGGGTTTTTTCCTCTTCTTCTGAGTATAAAATTGCTTCGTCGCGGAAGTCTAGAAAATGCATTTTCGGTTGTTGTCGAGTGAGTCGTTTCAATTCTCGGCGTAATGAAATATCAATCACATTTTGCGCAAATTGTTCACAAAGGGTCAGATCAGGATTCGGAATAACATCTGTGTTTTTCGTTGTTATTTTCTTTATGAGGTTCAACAATGCGTAACTGTATTCACGTAAAGATTCTCCCTCCATCTGTTTTCGCTCAAAGAAATTTCTCTGTAGAACTGTTATTCCTTCTTTGTTTCCGAATGTATCGCTCAAAATGCGCAGAATTTTGGTTGGATTGTTTCTCTCCTCATATGATCTGTATTTAATTTCTTCTTTTGCTGATCCTTTTAAATTCGAATATATAAAATCGATACTTTCCTCTCTATTCATACGGCGGCTATTGATAAATGTTCAACTTCCTCTATCCAGTCATCGACGTGAATATCGTCCTTTTCTTCATTCCCGCTGAATTTTGGTACATTTCGGACTGGCGTTAAGTAGGTTGTTTTGGGTCTGGTATATTCTTCATTGTCCTCATCTATACGTCTGTCGAGTTCTTTTTGTAGAGTTTTGATTTGTTGTCTCAATTTCTTTGTCGTCAAAGTCCGCTGTTTTAAGGTACGTCGATCAAAATAACGGTAGTACTGGAATTTCACAGGTGACTTGTTTTTACCGATGACTGCTCACTGAATCCTGTAGACCTTCTCGCTCACACAAGAATCACCTTTGACTGTAAAAAACCGGCGACGCCATTTGTGACCGAGTGATATAAAGATGGAAATGATGGTGGTTTCTATATTTATTCACATATCAACAAGGTGATTCTACAAAAAAATATTTAAGTAAATATATACAATTTATACATAGTAATGCATTACATATGATAAGTAAATACATATTAAACTTTATTGCTCATAATCTTAGTCGTTTATTTACTAAGAAAAATTGTAAACCAAAGTTATTGACAATTAACATTGAATAAAATACCTTGTGCGAGGTGGTAAAGTCTACAGTCAGGAATCGCCGGATCTGCAGTAATTTGAATTTTAGATTTGGCTCGCTTTTATCACAAAAGAAACGATCTGATTTGATATTTCATTATGACAATAGCCAATGAGAAGTCATAGCCAATAGTAAAGCAAAGAAAGTGTTCACCAACTCAATCCACCTGCGCACACAAACTAGCTTAACTTTTATTCTCAATGACATAGTTAATTTATTTGGAATAGAAACATTTATTCAAAATGAGAAAATGTAATAAATATATTTCATATATATAAATCTGCCCACATTAACATATTTTAAATACTTTGAAAGAGAAAAAAATTATCATTTTCTTCTAAAAATCCTTCCGCCACAAGATATAGTTCCTCATTTAATGCTTTTGGTATGGAATTTAATCATGGAGTTTTAACTGAATATCGTTTAAATAGTATTGTAGAATCCAAATTTATTGTAAGAACTAAAACATGCAGAATTTTTTAAGTAAAGGTTAAGACAAAAATCTGCTCAAAAGCTCAGGAGCGAACCTCGTTAACGGTCACGTGGATTTTCTGTCACCTAATCTTGACCCCCTAACCCTTCCCCCTGGGTGACATGATAACTCTCCATGAACCCTCGTCTATCAAGTTATCTTAGACTGAGGTAACCTTTCCCCTATTTGTAGAAATAAAAATGAAAGAAAAAAAGCTTGATGAAGTATCTTTTCCCTATTACGAAGAGAAATATCTTAAAGATAAGGGATCTGTTTTAAGTTGATTGTAAACGTTTCAAATGTAATAATTCTATCTATTAAAAAAAATGCAAGCAAGCTTAAAACTATCTTGTGATGCTATATTCAATATAGAAAGTTATTCAAAATATTCGATTTTGAATTTAGTCTTAAGTTCTTTTTATATCGGAAAACAAGACCCAGCATCTTCCATCTGAATAAATTATTGATTTTTTTAGTAGCCGTGGGTGTTTTGTAATGTGTAAAGTTATGATTGATAGATGTCCAAATTTAGATTAGGAGAGGTCATTTCAATGAGGCGGGAGGCCATTCTAAACAAACAATAATTTTGTTTGGCCTCATTTTCCACTACATTCAAATAACATTTTTTACATATTCTTTTATCTCTCTCTAGTCCAATATATCTTCCAGTTACAATTTTTAGCCTGTGAGAAGATATTCTTAATCTGGTTATGCCCCTTCTAAAGTTAAAGTTATTCAGTAATGTTAAAGATTCTTTACACAGAAAATTACTTTTAAGCTTTACATAAGAATCCAGTTTTTCACAAAGACTTTTTTTTTCTTTATAGTTGAACCAAGAACAAATAAAGTGTTTGCTGATTTAATTATTGATGACAATTTTGAATTTAGATAGACTCAAAGAGGAGGCATTTGTTAAAATTTCTCGAAATTCAAAAATTCAAGTATACAACAGAACCAGGAGTCTCTATTAGTAGTAAGTGTTTTGGAATTGATAAAAGCATTGTACAGACGAGAATTGTAATCACAATTTTCCAATCTATCCCAATATTTATTTATTTATTTTTTATTGGCACAAACACAATTACAGTAATTGGTAAAGGCCCATACAGGACATATTCATAAGCATATTAAATAATACAGTAGAACTAGAATACAAACAATTGGTGTAGCAAATAATGTAGTGTACTCATCAGATACTAAGTGATTCATAACAATGTAGTTACTCATTTATAGCTAAAACATTTTTTCTAATATCAGATATTTGACATAAAAATGAAGATAATATTTTAAAAACCCCTTTTACACCTGGTTTTCATCAATGATTTTAACAAATTGTCATTATTATGGATTGTTTGGTTGAAATTAGGGAAAGTAGATTATTTTGTTTTGAATATTTTTCTCTGCGCTTCATATTTCGGACAGAGCAAAATGAAATGTTTTTCATCCTCAATATCAAGGTTTTGACAAACTTTACACAACCTATCATTTTTATTATTTTCAACATATCTACCTTTTTCAATTTCTAAATTATGTGCACTTAACCTTATTTTTGCTAAAAAGATCTATCATGCAGTGACTCTAGTTTATCAACATAATGTGCACGTTTATTATTAAAACAGAAGTTTCGATAGAATGATAGTTTTGAGGAGTTCATAATACTTGCATTTTGTTCTTGTAATATTTGATCATGAATACGTTGCTTAACAATGCTAAGCACTGGTTTCAATGACATATTAAAATTTGTTAAATAAGAATACCCTAAGTTCCTTAAACACATAAACCATATGTTATTTTCTTTAGTTTTGATAAAAATATCATGTGCCAATGTATGTTCAAATGAAATTAAATGATCAAGGTATTTGATAGCAAACATAATAATTTTTGATCTGACTGGGAGTCTCCCGAGTTCAGAATAGCAAACATTATTTGAAGTTTTGGAATGAACTCCTAAGATTTCTTTCAAAAATTTTAATATGAAACTTTTCATAAGTATAATAACATTGATTTTATGATATCAATGTAATATGGAAATCACCCAAGTTCTGACATTACTGCAGATTTTGCACTTTCGTTATGAACACCCAGTATAAATTTACAAAACTTCAAATGTAGCTTGTCAGGTGCTGAAAAATTATATACATTGTCAACTGAGATACCATTTCTAAATGAACAAAACACACCCCATATTTCGCTGTTATTACGAGTTAGTAAGAGAACGAGTTAACCATAATGCTTATTTGTTGCAATGTAAATGCGAACATTAAATATTCGATCAAAGCCAAAGCTATGATACCTAACAAGTTTGGCTTTCCAGAAAGCCTGAAATGTCATCTCTTTAGCTTCATTAATGTCACAGAATAAACAGTGGAATGTTATATTATTTTCTCAGCTATTACAGGCAGTAGTATTGCTTTTGAAAAAATGGGGGGGGGGGGAGGACCAAAAAAAATCGACGACTTTTCTGAACAATCTTTGATAAGGGGAAAAAGGGGCTATCCAAACTCAACATTTTCATTTCTTGGAAGGAGGGATTACAACTTTTCCGACAAACATATTTCATATTATAATACATTCTCATGGAATGATTTGACGTACCATACTGCAACAAAAGGTGGAAGAGGGGTCAAGGGTGCGCCTTTTCAATTTTTGGGGAAAAAAGTGGAAGGGGACGGCCCTCCTGGTGCTATGTGCCTGTATTATTTTACCTGTTGTAAATATGCTTTATTCAGTTTAAATATATTTTGTACAATGTCTGTAAAAAATTCTAACCACTGAGAAATATTCGTAAGAATTATTTAAAGTCATATATTGTGTGTTTATATATATATATATATATATATATATATATATATATAAGTTCAAACTACCTAAATTAAAAAGATCTTTCTATTTGTTTTATTACTTTAGATAAAAATAGGACTTTCCTGTAAATTACACAATTTAAATCAATCACCTTTCAAAGATATTAGAAATTTAAAGCAAAAACCGATTTATTTACCGATTCAGATTTTAATTAACAGACACAGTTTAATTTTTTTTTTTAATCAGTCGAACTATGGAAACATGAGGTTATTCAAGTTCAAAATCGGTGAAAAATTTAATTTCAACGTAAATAACATATATCATGTTTAGCTCCACCCAATCTCGTATTTTTATTTTTTTTAGCTCAGATACGCCATATATATATATAGCTTTAACAATTATTCCGAAAGAAGATGGATAAAAACTTAGCGTTCCTTTTGACTTTAGTTCTTAGCCGCCTACCACGGCAGCAAAGAAGTTTTAAAGCGCCAACTTAAATTAATCTGAACCTGAATTAATTCCAAGACTGTCCTTATTTTCCTTAATCGTATCCTCTGAAGTGACTTGGCCATCGAGCCACTGGGATTTTATTGATTATCGAGCCACTGGGAACATCAAAGGAAAAACTGAGACACTCCTGCATCATGCCCTTCTGCTGCCCATGCAGATTCATGTTCTAACGCTAGATTATGTATAATATAAGAACATGTACATGTACATGTATACGCTCTTGGACAAAAAATCATGCATAGAAAGGTAATAAAATTGAAACGTTACCATTTTAAATTAAGTATTAACACATCGAAAAGAACCCCAATCTACCAACATCGATTTTATAGGCTGTTCCATGAGACACACATTTTATAATTTTGGCTTTATTTCAAGAATACGAGGAGTGATTTTTTTTTACCTCTTCTCATTGACAAAAAACGCAAATTAGAATTGCATAAAGAATATGATAACAGTTGCTTTGTTTATTAACTCTTAAAATCTGAGCCAGGTAAAGAAAACTGTATATTTTCCTAATACTTTTCTACAGGGCTAAAAAGAATATAGTGCACATATAGAGAAAATACTCATAATGATTCTTTATGATCTTTATTCCAATGCCTGCAGCACTGAGTTACTTAAATCAGAGACATTTATAATTATGTTTCTGCCTAAATTGTGCTTTTAGGTAAAATTTCTTTTCTTCCAACTTTATTATTATTATTATTTTTTTTTTGAATAAGTTCTGTTTTATTTTACATATATACGGCATTAATTATCGATTGACTAAAGTGCTCATAAAAGTAAAGTTTTTGCCATTGTATATATGCATTTAATGTGAGTTGTTATTTAAATGTTTTCACTGTTTTCTTCGTCAGTAAATCTTGGGTCCACGCCTTGGCTTATACATTTAAATATGCCATGTTTAGTGTATTTTGATCCCCGCGCGCTGACCATCGTTTTACGCAATAGCCTAGATGCAATGTTTATGTATATAAACCGTTAATGAAGACCCACCACCACTCAAGTGATCCTACCTCTATTACTCTTAATGAACACTGGTGTAGTTTTACTTTAACTTTAAGATGGACCATTTTGTTTAATAATAATAGACAGACTTTGATCAATTTTGTTTACATCTCTATATTTAGAAATCGTGTCATCGTCAGTCCCTTTGCCAGACCACCAGCTTATCAATGGCAGCTTACACAAGGACTTTACTTCCGGTGATTCAAACTTAATGTGTCATCTCCCGAGGGAGATGACAAGCTAAGATACCTAACAAACGAATTTCGTCATTGCTAGCCAAAGCTATGATACCTAACAAACGAATTTCGTCATTGCTTTGAGAGACATGCGATCACTAAAGTGGCTTTGTTTGTACGTCGGATTTGAAGAATTGTTATAAGTCTTTAGAAATAGGTTTTCCTTGATATAAAGATTCTACACTATTCTCAACTGTTGAAATAAATTATCGAAGGGTTCTGATCCTAGTTAATTTCTCAGTAAATTCAGCTACCACTCTTTTCCATTACCAATGTTCATCTCTGGTTTCAAGTTTGCTGTGCATCCAGTGTGGTCAGGACAGATGACTTGTGTTATTATATATATCTATTAAAATACTCAGAATAAGAATGTTTTTTTTACCAAGGGTAAGATGGTCTCAAACACTGATCAGAAAACACATCTGGACTCTGCAGCGTCAAATGAAAAATAGGTGACATGTAATCACGCAGACCAATCCCGATATAAATAAACGTATTTTTACTACATTTACATGCCTTTTCTTCTTCAAGTATTCCCCATTCTTATAAAAAATGTTTCCACAAAACACTGATATAATTTTACTACTTGTAACATTCTCACACATAGTATACGTCACTGCGGTTCTTGCTTGGGATAGTTTTTCCTAATGCACTGAATTTCTAGTTGTTATATCTGGCATCCACCTCTTCACATATTGGTGAATCAGCAGGACGTTATTTGCTTTCCTGGGTTTGTATGTTATTTATGTTCATGGCTATCAGATTGAACACTCTCCCCGGGACATGTTTGGATCTCTTCCTTTGGTAATCTTGCAGTCTCCAGTCGTCCACAACACTTTGAAAGGGGCTGTAGAAAGACACCCGTCCTTTTACTTTAAAGTCCTCAAATTGCTTGGTGGAAGGTACGGTAACGCCAAAAAATCGTTCCTTCCATTCAGACTCGCCCCTTTTACTCTAAAGTCCTCAACTTGCTTAGTGGAAGGTACGGTATGCCAAAAAATCGTTCCTTCCATTCAGACTCGCCACGTATATAATTCTGTTATCAACAATATTAGATACAAGCTGCCATTCCAATTGTTCATAGTTATAATCAGTGCCATTTTTTCAATATTCAAAAATATCTTATTAGATTTAAGACAACCCAAGAGCAATGAATGGCACATTATTCAATGTAATGTCTGGAGACGCGTTCCTTCAGTGCTTGCCATAACTAAACCTACTTTTCTAAGTTGATAAAAGCCCTACCTTATTTAAATAGAAAGGTATGACAAAGGTGAGAATTGTTATAGACAGACTGGTTGTCAGAATGATAAACTGACAGATGGACAGATGTAAGAGATCTAAAATCTAAAATCCACTTTTGCAAAGGTGAGGGACAAAAGTAATTATGTACGATGACTTTATTGGACCAATTAAATATTTATAATTGAAACTAAATTCTCTTACAGAGCATTGTATGCACCAACATTATGCACAACTCTTAAATGTTTCTTAAGATCTTTGAAAAGGGTGCATATTTCTAGCATTCCTCAACGGAGGATCTTTCTGGTGTATTTCTAAAATAAAGGAGGACTTATTCACTCCTGTAGGAGTTCATTATTGCTTCAAAATTAAGCTTACCTTCAGGGTAGCGATTCTGTTAAGGATTCTGTTCAGGGTAACGACTCTGTTCAGGATTCTGTTCAGGGTAGCGATTCTGATCAGGGTAACGATTCTGTTCAGGATTCTGTTCAGGGTAGCGATTCTGTTCAGGGTAACGATTCTGTTCAGGGTAGCGATTCTGTTCAGGGTAACGATTCTGTTCAGGAATCTGTTCAGGGTAGCGATTCTGTTCAGGATTCTGTTCAGTGTAGCGATTCTGTTCAGGAATCTGTTCAGGGTAGCGATTCTGTTCAGTGCACAACGACCATGTATTAGTCAATGAGGCATAAGTATAGCTGAAATACCTTTCAAGAAAATGTACGCCTCATTAGATTCTCATGAGATTCTACCCATAATTGATGCTGTACATCTCTCTATAGAGATCAGGAACCTGTATAAAAACAAAGGTAACTAAGTCATAGCAATACCTATACATATTTACAATATTACAACTGGTATCATACTAACTGAAATACAGATACGATAATATTTATTGAAAATACATGACATTGTAACATGAAAACAGTACTCGAGTGCAAGTACTGAAATAAATAATTTGATACAAAGCGCAAGATGGGCCTCAAAATGTTCACGTGTTATAAATGTGAGGAATGGCCGAATTGCAATAAAAGAAAGAATATAGACATAGTAATCAAACCTTGCAGCGTCCATCTGCCCTTGTAAGGTGTCCAAGTTTTTCTTCAACTGTTAAAATTTTTACAAGAGCTATGAGAGATACTTCAATTTAATTTAAACTATGTTATGCAAAATTTGTTTAAAGATGAAAAATTTCTTTTTCAAAATTTTGAATTGAGTATATAAATTTACTGAAAGGGATAGGAAAAATGAATTGTGAATGATAATCAACGTATCAGTGCAAGCAGTAGTAAAATTTATCAATTTGTTACCTGAATTGCTGTTGATGGGGTAGAGTTAGGTGAACACCGACCGCCATAATGGTCTACTTTAACTGCTGTGAATGTTAAAATAATTCCGGAATCAAATGGATTTAGGGATGTTTTATTTTCCCAAAACTTAATATCCATTTCTCCCGTCACATCACTAAAAGTGAAGATCTTTCGGGAGGATTGTGACTTTTGTGTATTGTAAGCCCCGTTCACATGCGCTGATTTACTCACCGAGTGTAAATTTTACATACATGCAAAAGAACTACGCACGCTAACTCTCGATCCCCGCCTACATTTTACACCTATTTAATTTAATACTAATGGCAATTTGACCGTAAAATCTTTGTTGATTGCAAAGAACAGTTCAATGGTAATTGACTGATAATTTTATTTCCAGTGTTAAATAGTTAATCACCCCCTAATTCCAGCTCTTGAAATAAGGGGGGTATACGATTTTTCATTGAAATCGGGCTTTAAAGCAACACCACATTTTAATAAATAGTTAATCACCCCCTTATTCCAGCTCTTGAAATGAAAGAAAAAGTGAGCAAGCTCACATATCCCACGCTCCCCCAAAACTCGACAATGCAACATGTACTGAATAGCACAGTGCATTTTAAATACACAGTATAATTCAGAAAGGGGCATTACTTGCAAGAAATCATCACATCAAAACTTCTTGCATATAAGGCCATACAAATCTTTGTATTTTACAAATTTAATTGGGCTGAAGTTTCTAGATAAATAATGGAATAAAATTTCTTGGTAATATATAAATCTATACATTATGTCTGAAATACCTACAAAGTTTCAGGAAATTCAGTGCAGAAGTTATGCTGACAAACTGTTACTTAAATTCCTCAGTGATTTCGATTTGTTAATGAGTGTAGTCCATGTCCAACACATGACAACTTACACATTTAAATAATTGATGGAAACAAAATTATGATGTAGTCATATGAATTTGTTTATATACTGTACTTATGAAATTATTTAAGGCAAAGCACCAATTTGGGGGGGGGGGGAGAACTATCCAAGATTTTGTGTGTGTGCTAAATCATTAATATTTTGATCTCAAAATCAATAGGGGTCTTTTAAGGTCATAAAATATTTCACATAAAATGTCATTACAAAGGCTGAATAATAGGCAAAACTCTTAGGGCAAAAATAATGGAATCGGAATTTCCTGGTAATATGCACATCTACACGCTGTGTCCTAACTATCTGCAAAGTTTGACGAAATACTGTGCGGCCGTTTAAAAGGAGTTGCGCTGACAAACTGTTCATCTCTATATTCAAGATATGGCCAAAATTCTAAGTTGAAAAGTGCCGAAAATCCCAGAAAAATAAAGGAATCGGAATTTCCTGGTAATATGCACATCTACACATTGTGTCCTAAATATCTGCAAAGTTTGATGAAATTCTGTGCAGCGGTTTAGGAGGAGTTGCGCTGACAAAAAAAAACAGGACTGACGGACTGACTGACTGACTGACGGACGGGTCAAAAACATTATACCCCCGCAACTAGTTGCGTGGGGTATAATAAGGGGGGTATACGATTTTTCATTGAAATCGCGCTTTAAAGCAACACCACATTTCAAAATATTCTTGGATTTGAATAAATGTTCATTAAATCTTTTCTTATGTTTTACTCGTATAAAATTAAACATATATTATTAATAAAATACAATGTTTTAGTTGTAAACCCCTTTAAAATTGGTGAAAAAATAAGCATTTTTGTAGTTTTTTGTCTGTAAACATATGCTCCCCCCGTGAAACACAAAAAACTTTGGTATGAATTTGTGAAATGACAGTCCATATTACCTGTAAAAAGGAATTTTTGTTTCACGGAGGGGGGGGGGGGGAGATGTTTTAAAAATATTTTCCGTTTTCCGTTGAATTCTATAGTGAAAAACACAAGTTTTACTAAAATTATAGAGTTGTCTCTCTTACTTTTCCAAAAGAAGTAATGTTTTATGAAAATTCATATTAATATCTATATAGATATGAAAAATCATTCAAATGTGTTAACTTTTGAAAATTGACTTTGAGGTAGGCGGGAGAACAATACTATCGTTCGCAGTTCTTTGCACCCGGGTGTAAAAGTATATTTGCTAAGCGTTCACATGGTAACTTAATAAATTAGATCAAATGGCAATGATTCATGAAGTTTAACAAAAACGATGGCGGATTATTTTAGGTTCCGAAGAAGGAGGGTATTCCCTTACTGTGTATCTTTAGGTGTTTGCGCTGGCCTAGGTCGTTTAAGGGATCAATGGGCTAGGGAAAGGTCAACAGACTGGTACGACAGAATTGCTTTACAAATGTTTGACGATTCTCAGTGGATTGAGAACTTTCGAATGGGAAGACGTGCATTCGAAATGCTTTGTAATGATCTGGACAAATACTAAGCTCCCATGGAAAAATGTGTTCGCCAGCCACTAGGGGCCAAAAGCAAGTTGCTATGACATTGTACTGGCTGTCATCGACAACAGAGTACCGAACAATCGGGAACTTGTTTGGGGTTGGAAAATCAACCGTGTGTGAGTCTGTACACAAGGTTTCAAATGCTATTAACTATAATCTCCTACAAAGATATGTTTCTTTTCCATCTGGAGAGGACCTTAAAACTGTTATAAAAGGATAAAACGATCAATGGGGATTTCCAAATTGTGGTGGAGCCTTGATGGAACACATGTGCCAATTATTGCACCAGCTGAAGCACACGGAGACTACCTGAATAGGAAAGGCTACTATTCGTTGGTCATCCAAGCTGTGTGCGACCATAAGTATATTTTCCGGAATATAAATATTGGCTGGCCCGGACGAGTTCATGATGCTCGAATTTTCGCCAACTCAGAAATCTTTCACATGTGTGAAAATGGAACATTGTTTCCTAACTGGGATCTGAAGATTCAGTTTCAAGGGCGCGAAATATCCATGCCCATTGTATTGATTGGTTATCCTGCCTATCCTCTAAAACCATGGTTAATGAAACCATTTTCAAACAGGACAAACCTCCATCGCCTTCAGCTTGACTTCAATCATCGATTGAGCAGAGCCAGGATGACAATAGAAAATTCATTTGGAAGACTGAAAGGTCGATTGAAATGTCTACGCAGCTCTGTTAAGGCTGCATAAAGTGGGCGGGGCCTAATTTATACGGGAAACGTCTACTGTGACATCACACAAATATAGCAATTCCTCAAAACAACAGAAAATGAAATAATTTGCAGTTTTAAACTGCATAAGAGTGATGAACTACATTCATTTTTGTCGCTAGTTAAATCCCACACAGCAAGATATAAACAAGTCACTGATCGCAATGCACTTGTCGACATGACGTCATCATGGTAAAATTTGACGCATTTTATGTACAGTGAGAGGTGGACCAAGTTATTTTTCCACAGTGGAAAAAGCATTTTATTATTAAACAGAATATTATTTGCAAATCTTAGGTAGACCATTATTACAAATCTGAAACCTTTGTTTTGTGCCATTATTTAAAAACTATCGAGAGAATGTATTGAATTAATTCTACCGTGTTTTTATGTACAGGGTGTGCATGTTTCACTCCGAGGTGCCTCATTAAATCGCCTTTTCGCAAGGGCATACACTTAATAGATCTTGACCATTTTTTGAATATGCATAACGGAAACATTCCTTAACTTGAAAAGTGCTGCTGCTTTCCTGAAATCGAGAGCATTACTAAATAAATAAATAAAATACAAGGCAAAGGTCACACATATTTCGACTATAGCCAAATAACTTGAAATTTAAACTAATAAAATGCGAATTCTATTTAAAGCAGCAGCACTTCTCATAAACTACAAGTTATGTAGATACAATTTATAACTGAAATTTTTAATTCTAACTAGGGTATGCCCTTGCGATATTGAAATTTATTTATGACCTACATACAGTACACATTACATGCATTTATCACGTGACTGTCAAATGACGGGACCAAACCAAATTCCGTACCGAGCGAGGTATACACTGTAATTTCAATTGAAATTAAAGTCATGTGATAATATAGTAGCTTTCCAAAAATCAATTCAGTTTAAAATAGTATGTATTTATGCACGTTTATATTTCGTTGATTTATTCGTAGTACGCCTTAACAGTCCTGCGTATCAAAACGGCTAAACGTAGATGTCCAGTTCGCCTGTAAAGTAATAGCCACATGTGTGGTTCTACACAAAATCTGCGAGCTGGAAAGTAGAATAAATGAGAGAAAGTTTTTCGTCTGTTTATTTTAATGAAATATTTATTAAACAATTTCAAAGAAAATACAATACATACAATGATACATTTACCTACTTTGGTGAGAAAAAAATGAGTTTTTAAAATTATGTTACACTTTAAAGAAGAGAACATGTACCCAAGATTGATGCTTGCATATTCCTTTGTGCTTATTCCTTTTGTTCACATTTACAAATTATAGTAAGTTGCATCATCAAAGCTACTGGCACTGTCCTCCTTTGATGGCACATTTTCCCTTGAAGCTGGAGTAGGTAAAACGAAAGAGGTACTTTGAGATTGGGGTACGTAGCACACACTGGTAGGTCCTGAGACTCCACTAAATGAGGATTATGGTACATTCGTGTTGAGCTCTGGGGGACACTGCCCAACAACCATCCCTATAATCAGATTCATCATATTGAATTAATACTGGCGTTCCTCTCGTTCTTCCGACTCCAGATTGGCTTTTTCCAGTTCAATCTTTTTCTTTTCGATCTCAAGCTTATTCTTTTCAAATTCCAAGAATTGGTCCGCCGGCTTTTCGTTTGTGGTGCTGAAACCTTCCATAACGGTTCCAAGAGCTACATGCAATCTACTCTTTTTTGCTTTCTTCCCTTTACCGTCCTTTTTCACTGTACTTTCCTCCTTCGTTTTGGGTCATTTTCTTTGCTTTCTATCTCCTGATCTTTCTTATCCCCAGTCAATGTTGTTTCCTCGGTCAGGGGCTGTATTGCATCAATGGCCAGATCTTCATTTTGTCTCCTTTTTCAGCACATTGTTCTTCAGAAACCTGTTCCATTTCTTGTACTCCATCACTACTTTCCTCGCTTGATGAAGAGAAATCAGCACAGCGTTTGCGAATTACACTTTCGATCACATTAACTGGGGAGGATGCACGTCGAGTTCCTAAAATTGCATCAAGTTTTTCAAAATATTTGCATGTTTTCCTTCCCTTTCCACTTTTCTTTTTGTTACCTTTACGCTGACGATAAGAACGCTTCAGAGTGTGCATTCGAACCTTACATTGTTCTGGAGTCCGTTTGTAACCTTTGTCTGTCATTTCGGAGGAAAGAGTTTTGTAAATGCTTGTATTGTTTGTTTTGGGTTTTCCAATTGCTCCTCAATTTCATTCTCTTTCCAGATAGACAGCAATGTAAGTGTTTCTTCTGGCCATGCGGTTCCCATTCTTCTGGCAGCCATTTTTATTTTAACTTATGTATGGTATCACAGACACGCCTTGATTAAATTGGACAATAACGCAATACGGAGTACTTGCATACGTGTGCAAAATTTGCTGTGCCCTCACATGCCGAAAAATACACTAGGAGTAAATTTACATATATGCAAATGTAAATTTGCATCTTGTCTGAGTAGGAGCAAATTTACACCCGGGTGTATATTTGCACATATGTATATTTACTTTTGCATATATGCAATTGCGTTCACATGCTCAAATTAACACCCGGGTGCAAATTTTGCATGCATGCAAAATTTACACCCGGTGAGTAAATCAGCGCATGTGAACGGGGCTGTATACAGCCTTCCCTCCGCAAGAGCTGCATGATTTGGAAATTTTTTATCAGATGTACTTACCATGGCTGCACACAAGACCGTGTTCATTCTGGGAGGTCATTGGTTTAGAACATGTTTGAATGAGAACTGGGATCCTAACCAATCAAAAAGGGCAGTTTTCTGTCATAGTTTCTTGCCTTCTTGATAGAATTTCTGTACCAACATGAGATTGATTTATGTGATAAACAAGTATTTACTTACCCATGCAGAGCTACTTTTGAATTGAAATGAAAGATATCTTGGTCTTTTCTCTATCCTGTAGACACAGTGTTGGTAAATACACATATTGTACTGTTGCACTTGAGGTACAGTAAACTGCCGAACCCAGAGCGATTACCACTTTCTATGTTACATAAATGCAAACGATTGTTACATCGTTTGCATACAAACTGGTCTGCCTAGAACTTATTCAACAGTTCTTCGCCCCTCGTTCCATCTGATGTCTTCTTCAGTTCCACACGTTTCGATGCAGAACATATAGATCAGTCTGCTTCGGGATTAGATGTCAAGTTGTTGCCACGTATGAATGGTCTTTGTAAGAAACCTTCTTAACGTCCTGTATGCTGACACTGTTTAACTGTCTCATGCGCGCCGATTTTTTTGATCTGCCTTTGTTGCAAACATCCCTTTAACTGTTCCCGGCAACCTTTCTTGAAGTTGTTTACAGTCCGCCATGTTGAACGACGCATTTCCAATTAATTTAAAATTCATGTGTTATGTCACGTGGTCGCTATCCGTAGCTACTTTAATTTATCTTTTCTGACGATCCTCGACGTCCTGTACGATCATTTCTGGATTATTTCAGAAGAGTCCGAAAGACAAAAAATAAGAGCGGATATTATTTTGTTAAAGTCCCAATGGGTCATTACAAGTTAAGAGGAATACTGTTTTTTGAAATTTTTGTCGCAGTTTTCTTGGCAACTACTCATCGCAGATTCTTGAAATTTCATCATATGTAAACAAAGAGTGTGATAAAACTTCAAGAATCTGCGATGAGTAGTTGCTGGGAAAACTGCGACAAAAATTCCATACAGACAGACGCACGGATAAAGGAAGTTGACATCAGATTTAAACAAAAATGAATCCCATCATATGGCATGCCTAAACAAAGAGTGTGCTAACACTCCAATTATCAGCCCTGAGTAGTCGCTGAGGAACCTGTAACAAAAATTTGGTAACGACAGATAACGTCGGATTTGAAAAAAAAATAAGTCCCACCATATGGCATGCCTTAACAACGAATGACAGTCCTTGGTGTAGTTAAAGACACAATAATTTTGGTAAAGAAACATCTTTGTTTTATGTATATGATAACCTCATCCATATATGCGACATATTCATTGGCATCTTCTTTTAAATCATTAGGCAAGATGTGTAGAATAATAGCATCATACTCTACTTGTCCACAGTATTTAAGGAACGTAAATCTCTCGTCAATGGTAAGTGTAATGGATTTGTTCACAGATGCAGCAGGAGTTTCTCCTTGATATTATTAGTATTCGAAGTTCCAAATAGTAAAAACTGAGAAAACAGCTCGAACTTGTACTGATTTTGACTACGGAAAGTTCCGTCTACCATATCAATACACAGGGCTCACGAAGGATGTGACCGGCCAACAGCGGATGCTTCCTCCTCCATGTCAACTTATCCCACCCTTGGAATTTCAAGGGATGCGGGTTTTTTTTGTTTTTTTTTTTTTTGCTCACATAACATAATTGTATTGTTTATAGTTGTGTGTTTGTTTGTATGTTAAATATCCCTCGAGAGAATTGTTCATTCATATGGAGACGCCGCCATTTGCCGCTGGAGAGCTGCAAATTTTGTCCCTTACTCGGCACTAACAACCCTTTCGTTAACCTCACCTCTGCATTAAGTAGTACTTGTATTTCCAGAATGACCTCCTAATGCGCTTTTGAATTGATAAATTTTTTAAAGATGTAATTGTAATAAGGTATACGGAACATTTCCTTCATGTTAAAGGGCTATAATAATGGAAACTGCTTGGCTGAATGGAGATAGCATTTGGAAATCAGAATCATTGAGGGAAAATGTTACTTGACCACGGAAAACTGAGTCGTTAATACTGTCAGGAATTTTAATCTGCAAAATAATTGATTGGCTTAGAGATGCTTTAGTCGTGTCATGGTCCTTGATATGATGGGCACAATAACATTGGTAATTTCAACATGACGACTCACTTCTGTTTTTGTTGTTCTTAGGTCTCTCCACTTTGCAGGAAGCTGTGTCGTCTTTGATTTTAAAACTTCTTACTGATTGATGTGTCTTCTCCGTTAACTTTGGCAGTCCTTTCCATTTCCTCCTGCAAGAAATATTATTTGCATGATATATATATAGAGAGAGAGAGAGATAACATATAAAGTTGCGAGGTGTGAAAACGGACATCAATCATCCTAACTCGTCCATTAAATTTATTAGGACCCGACAATCTAAACCAAACTTTCGACATTATTTCCTTTTTAATATATACTTATATATATAGAAAAGAGTGTTTCGGCGGTATTTTAAGGGTTCTTGCCCTAAGGTCCGCCTCTTCAGGGGTCCATTTTAGCAATATAGTCTTGTAGTAAACGTGATCTTATAATTATATCGACTATGCTTTTGTCCTTGCTATAAGCTATAATTGGATCCGATGTAAATATTTCTTTGCATCTTATATCTGTTTTCATTTCGTTTCAGTATTTTATGATGCGTTTTTTAAAATCCTTTGATTCTAGGATTGTATTTTGTAACCATAACTAATTCATTTTGGAGTTTATTGTTTGTTGCTTTTATTAAGGATCTCATTTCTATCTGCTCCAATTGTGATAATAGGGTCTATTTCTGTATCAGAGTAGCCTCTCTTTCTGCGGTCTGTCTGATGACAGAAATAAAGACGACAAGGCAAAAGTCAAGTCATCTTTTAGACTGATCCGTAGACACCATTATCTTAAAATTAAGTTGCTAAAAAACCTGAGACATATCCTAAGTTTATCAAGAAATTTATGTTCTAGAAATTGAAGTTTAAATGTACGTGACCTATCTATCTTTCTGTGTATTTTAGCAAGTTAACGGCTGTTATTCGCATCCTCTTTTGATATATTTTCTTATCTTTCTTCAGTAAAACAGGTATTGCAGATTTTAACCCAAGATTGTCTAGTAGTGGCAAGTAATACCGGAATTCTTCGTCAATAATAGCACAACATCCTCTTACACCCACTTCAGTCTCCTGGTATATAAGTACATATATTTCAAGCAAATGAAATTGATGTACCCATACAAAAGGCATTACTTTAAAATGATTGTCAAAAACTCTTCTTCTAACAAAAATTTGATAAAGAAACACAGAAAACCATTAAAAAAAACCTGGATATCCCTTGTCGTAGGAAATTAATATCAGATTTATTAAAACTAATCAGCAGTTGAAAGTCTTCCTTCTTTAGAACAAAAAAGTAAAAAAAAATGTTCGGCAGGGATAGTCAGCTGAAAATTAGCTAGTTTTTTTTAACTGAACAAATATAAAATTGTGCAATCTGGTTGACCATTCAATGCTACAAGTCACACCTAATATACATGTATCTGGTCGCTAATATTGTTTCAAAATTTTTGATGTCGCCATTTCTGGTCACAATCAACAGATATTTCACTCGCCATGGTTAAATCATTTTATGTATAACAAGTTTGAAGTGCATGAGCTTTAATTGGGCACTGTGGACTTTGTAAGCTGTTTGTCATGTATACTTTGTCAACTGGTACATACTTTTATAATGTAAATGTTCCAAGAAAGAACAGACTATTCGCCGGTAGATATGGATATTACATCAAAAATTCCTAACACTATTAGACTGGAAACTCCAAGAACTGATGAAGCTGTTTTTCGAGAAGATCACAGTGTCGTGAGTCAAAATTTGATGAATTCTTTTTTGCGATGTGAACGCTATTAGGACACATTACAAGCAAGTTCTCCTCGCTGTTACGATTATGTGGCAGTGTAACAAAATACTGAAAATAAGCAAACTTTAATGTACAAGTTGATTTCTGACCATTAAATAGTGTATCAAGATAATGGTGCTGTGGGTGCTTGATGACGACCACATTACTCTTTAAATCCTCAGAGTCTGGAGAACTCAGGACATTTTTCCTGTTTTCTAATATGTAATTTGTACTCTATTTCAGGTACAACTTGCAACATTTCAATTTATTAACTACAACCATTACCACTCACCAGATTTATTTAGTTTCCACACTAAAGATATTAAACTGTCATAAGCTGTGGAACCATTTCTACAGTATTATCAAGACTCTCTAACAAGTTTTTCTGGAGGGTGCACAGGGTCTCAGAATAGAGAACAAGGATAAATCGCTCAAAGATGAGAAGCCAGTTTGACAGAACGCCACAATGCCGCCCATTGAAAAAAGATGTATATTCATTGTGCACAAAAAAGTGCACGGTTTCTAGACCTATTTCTACGTGTTTTTTTTCTTCAAATTGTCGTCTCAAAATATAACTTACCGTGTGTTCCTTATAATTCTTTTACTATTTTTACAACAAAACATATCTCATGACCGTTGTATATAGCCCTCCAGAGCTTATTTTCACTGCCATTATGGGCGGCAATATAACTCGGTCCAACACGCTTTGTGCAGATGTCAAACATTATAGTTGTTAGAAGTCAAAGGAATTATGACATCGAGCTTTTAGTACAGTTGAGGTAAAAATTTTGAGAAATTAATCCAAAATCGAGCGCAACTTTTTTGAAAATGTTGAAACTTTGCTATAGTGAAAACTTGAAAAAGGATTTAGATGTTTAGCGGCAATCAAGACTGAAAATTCAGTTGTTGCTATTTCCAAACAGCTCCTGTCATACAACATATTGTGTGAAAATATTTTAATATTCTATTTTTACTAAAGTCAAGAAAGTGTCATCAGAGGAGCTCATCCAGGCCATAAGAGTTATGAAGAAAAACTCTCTTCTTTATAAGGAATGATTTTTAAACTTGTTTTAAAGTTTTGAGAAATTCTTGTCTCTCTTCTCTTCTGTTGGAGATTCCACCCAGGCACCAGCATTGTTCATTTCACCTCTTGCTGTCATAGCAGATCCTCGCTGAATCTTGTCATCTAATGAATTACCATTGGAAGCCAGCAAGGAGAGCATCATATTACTTATCTTTTGTTTCAACGATGCAAGTTACATATCGAACCAATCTATACTTCTCTGTTTCGTACATCGAGTTCCCCTCATGATGATTAAAGTTGTTATTTCATATTTGGTACAGGTGATTAGAAAACCTTACCATAGCAGCGGTGTTCATTTTTAATGCTTTCCAGAGGTCGATTGATGTAGCATAGGACTCTTCAGCTGGCAATGTAGTGCTCTTCTTGGTTCCTCTTGTTTGTACAGAGTGGAGACTGCAAAAACTCTCTTGGAACTGCCTCCATGAAGAAATACTCAACTTGCACGGTGTTAGCGCCGTCCTGTAGTGGCTCAATTTCGTCTGTGTAGGAATTTTTCATTTTAGCCCGAGTGAAATTTGTCTGCCGAACTTGAATATTTTATACACCAAGAAATATTTTAAAAATATTTTTCACAAATATTCTAAAGCTTCTCAGCAGATTGTTGAAAAGGATGAAACGAAGGCGGATTCCAGGCGTGCGTCCCGCTCCCTCCCCAATTTGATTTTTTAAAATGAAATTCTGTTTATATAACAAGTTGTTACCTTCAGTTAAGTACTTAAATTTATAAAATGATAACATCTAAATCCTTTATTTATTTATTTTTTCACTAGTGTTATACACAGACGTACACGGTTCGAGATATTTTAGAATATTATTTTGCGACCATGTGTATTCTAACACAAGGTCACGACTCGTTTATTCCGGTATGGAAAATACAAAAGAATGGTTGAGTTACTTCGACGGTCGGTCTTAGACCGTGACAAGGGCGGATGTCAAGTCATTTATAAGAAGTTATAAGCAGGATTCGAAATATAATCAGAGACTGTCCCAAAAAAAGAAATTATACAAGAGATTGAATGAAGACACGCTGGCAATTGTACTCATCCCAGATGATACTAACCAGTTGGTCATGATGCTAAAGCGGTCCCCGGTGACGGAAATTGTTTATACAATTGCGTTTCCATCTACGTAACAGGTAAATTATATCTGATTCAATATTATACAAATTTACCACAATATAATGTAGATATTTATGGCCTGTAATTGATTTTAAAAGTTTTACTTATGTCGAAAACATTGAATCATTATCTTCAGCGGACAAAACCTTTGCGGGCCTCAGTTTCAAATTTGTTTATTACATCTCAAAGACCATACAAACCAGTGTCCATGGATACGAATACCATCGGACGTTGGATAAAAACTGTTAAACAGAAATCTGGCATCGACATTAATCTGTTTAAACCGCACAGCACGAGGCCGGTTACTGCCAGCGCTTCGTGTGCGTGAAAAAAAATTTACCAGGCTTCGGAAATCCTTGATCATGGATTTTACTTGCAGGAATGAAACGCAGAAAAAGTTTGGTAATTTTTTAAAATTTCATGATTTTATTCAGCCTGAATTGGCTGAATGATCCATATTCTCAATTTACCGTTCACGGTAGCTCAGTGATCGGGAGGTCGAATCTCGGCCGCGACTGACCGAAGTCGAAAAAAAAAATGGGTAGCAACTGTTCCTTCGCCATGCGCTCGGCACTTTGACGTAAAAGTTGTGGTTCCCTCGAATGAGACCTCACTGCTCAATGGCTCTGAGTGCCGAGTAAAGGCCAAAATTTAAAGCCCTTCATCGGTATATGGTGACTTCTCTATATGAGTAAAAATTCTCGAATGGGAAGTTAAACAACATACAATCAATAATGTATTCTCCATTAATTTGAGGAAACCTCCTTCTAACTGCTACAGTCACACAAGTTGGCACTGGAACTCTCCTTCCTGCTCCAAGAGGAATTGCGATATGTCTGGTTCCGGAAACTAGAGGGGGCAAATGCAGGTAGAACTCAAGTTTAAAATGTTGGCAATCTCCAGTACATCACGTCGTAAACACTAATTTCTGAATTCTGGTTTTGTTGTGATGCATGGAGATTAACAACCCCATTGGTTCATGCGAGGATCGTCGAATACTTTGCATCCTTCACCTAAACACCATGCTATTTCTGAACTGGAGTTATCATCCTGCACTAATCCTGAACTTTGGATGCAAGATTTCATGAAATCTGGCTCTGTTTCTATAGCTCTTTTCTTGGCGCATTTTGTGTTCATCCATTAGTGTTACGATATCCTACAACTATTGTCGTAAAAGTATTTAGTGTGAGAAAAGTAAAACGTAGAGATTTGGATGATACCTTTAGATGGAAATATTTCTCAGTAAAATGTTTAATTCGTTTTTACACTTTAAATAAATATTCAGATTGTCAACAAGTATTAAACATTTGATAAACTTATTTCTGGTACATTCTTGCAATGTTGACACCAACTGACTGTCTTCTCTGTTTTCAGGACTTGCAGCTGCATCTAGCAAATGATTTCTGTTGTGAAGATGTCCCCTACTGATATTGCGTATGCCCTGGCTAACATAGGGATGATGAGGAGCAGGCTGCAAGAATTACAATTGTTACTTTTAGATCTACAAAATATACCCCTTCCGATCTAGGACGACCTCATCATGGTGGAAGGGTGATCATCGTAACATTGACATGGCCAACACTTCTACATATAGGATAACAAACAGTCATACTTACGTAGTTGTGATTGTCTTGCATTGACGGCAGGGATTTCGGCAGTTGATACAACCTCATCTCCTGCATGGAGAGCTTTTGCATTTCCCTCTGTTTTCACAAGGACAGCATTGGTAAATCCATCATTTTTCATATGTACTATTTACTTTTAAAATTTAAATATAGTGCATCTTATTTACATTATCAACAGAATTTTATTTTTAAATTACTTTCAAGTGGTCAAAATCGTTGAAATATATATGTTTTCTTGTTTAAATTTTGGTGAAAATTATTAAATTGTTAACGATATGATCTGATAGGTAAACGTGTAAAAAACTTTTTTTTAATAAAATGTGCTTGAAAATTTCAACTTGTTTCTGTGTCAAACCTTCAAAATACAATTGTGAATCATTTTCTCGAACTTACAATATTACAATTTTTAGTGAACAGTTTCCAATTGCTTAATATTTTGAGTATCTTTGCCATTTTGGGGAGAAAGTGTTCAGTGTACATAGTACATGTATAAATGTAAATAAATACTATAGTACCTGTATAGTTGTAAATAAATACTCATGAATATTGTGAACATCATTTATGGCTGAGAATTTTTTTATTGCCAAAACTTTGTTTCTTTGATATCATTTTACTTTTGTGATAAAGGTTTCCTGTATTTTTATTAACTTGTTTTTTTTTTTAATGTTCTAAAAATCAGATAAAGTTCCAATCAAAGATCTGGAGGAGCAGGATTACTTGCATAAGTAGGCTGTCAAACTACCTACTGAATATTATTATGTGTTAAGTGATTACTTTTCCATTCAAAGACCAGTTATTCACATGCATGTGGCAAATGTACAAGAAATGTGACTGGGCTTATTTTTTTGTACTTGAACACAACTGTACACTTCTATAATAGAAAGAAATGGTACTAGTATTTTTTTTTAAGTAAAGGAGATGGGCAAATATAGCGTGCAGAAAGCCTATAGTTTCAGAAATACAAAAATCATGTTCAGTTTGTGAATTTAATATTCAGAGTAAAGTTCTCATTATTGAAATTTATGAAATTGTGATAGACCAAAACTTTTCTGAGGAAAATTTTCTCGGCAAAATTTATTCTTTTATTAAAAAAATTAATGTGGTATTCGTGGGGTTCGAACCCTAGCAATAAAAATCCTGAGTATCATTTTCTTTCGAGACTAGCACGCTAACCACTAGACTACACAAGTCCTGACGAACAGTGGCATTTAAATCATGTTTGTGATATGACCCTTGACTCAATGGACTTCAAGTATTTCTCGAAAAGATGCGAATGTTATGTCGTAAAAGTATATTTTTAAGGTATAGTGGGTCATTGCTCCACATTTTTGGTACCCCAAAAAATGTACATTTTTATGAAACTTTGAGGATTAACTTTCAAAAAGGTGGAGCGAAGATCCACTCATATCGAAAAATAGTGTTATAGTATGAGAAAATGACTCTTTTTGCCCGCTTTAGTGTGTGTCTAATATTTCACAGACAAATAATTTCAATCTTTTAGGGATTTTTGCAAATTGTAGAGATTTAACATAAAGTATATTTTAATGTTAGACGAAATAGCAAGGAAAATTCTGATATAATTGAAATTTAATTTTTCATCTTCA
The DNA here is from genome assembly GCF_033153115.1 of Saccostrea echinata. Taxonomy (NCBI): domain Eukaryota; kingdom Metazoa; phylum Mollusca; class Bivalvia; order Ostreida; family Ostreidae; genus Saccostrea; species Saccostrea echinata. The sequence goes on along the minus strand of NW_026889754.1, from coordinate 6,071,896 downwards.
TGTTTGTCACACTATAGGCTTATCGCTCGTCATGTTCACTCATCTCCTTGTTCATTGAAATTAATTGTAGCCCGTTTTAAAATCATTTTTAAAATGCTTGCATTTTTATCCATATTTGACAATGTTTAACACCCCCCCCCTTCCCCCGCGACCCATTTAGGCTTTCAATTGAATGCAATCCAAACACGTTTTTTTTTTATTAAGGATTTATACATCGTTCTTTTCCTTGCAAATCAAGACTGCTCCCTAGTCAATGTTTGAAAAGGTTGTCGGTAAACAAACGTTTCGTTTACCTAGATCGAGCTTGCATTCATGACCGTGTGGTGACGTTCGGTTGCTGGAACTGCTTCTCTTGTAAAATTAGCGACACGTCAGTAACCGCTACCTGCGGTCACTGCACTTCGAGGTACACAGTTTACCTGGCCAATGGACAAATGCATGGACGCGTGACGAAGTATTGTGTTGATGTATATATGGTTAGCAAATAACAGATATTGGCGTCTGTAGATAAAATATGGCAGTTGTTGGTTTACTTTCAGAACTATTTTATGATGTCAGTAGAGCTTTAATAAAAAAGATATAAATGCATTTCAGAATTATTTAATTAAAAGTGTTTGGAATATATTCGAATCATTATTAAAATGATTTAATACACCTAATATGTATCAATTACCATCTTTGACTCTGTCAAACAAGTAGTTTTTAGCTCACCTGAGCTTAAAGCTCAAGTGAGCTTTTCTGATCACCCGTTGTCCATCGGTCCGTCTGTAAACTTTTCACATTTTCAATTTCTTCTCAAGAACCACTGGGCCAATTTTAACCAAACTTGGTACAAAGTATCCTTTGGTGGAGGGGAGTTTAAATTGTTAAAATAAAGGGCCAAGAGCCCTTACAAGGGGAGATAATCAAGAAAAGACAAAAATAGGGTGGGGTCATTAAAAAATCTTCTTCTCAAGAACCACTGGGCCAGAAAAGCTGAAACTTACATGGAAGCATCCTGGGATAGCGTAGATTCTAAATTGTTCAAATCATTACCCCCGGGGGTAGGGCGGGGCCACAATTGGGAATACAAGTTTTACATTGAAATATATAGGAAAAATCTTTAAAAGTCATCTTCTCAAGAACCACTGAGGCAGAAAAGCTGACTTATGTGGAAGCATCCTCAAGTAGTGTACACTCTAAATTGTTCAAATCATGACCCCGGGGGTAGGGCGGGGCCACAATAGGGAATCCCAAGTTTTGCATTGAAATATTTAGGAAAAATCTTAAAAATCGTCTCAAGAACCACTGGACCAGAAAAACTGAAACTTATGTGGAAGCATCCTGGGGTAGTTTAGATTCTAAATGTACAAGTCATTGCCCCCGGGGGTAGGGCGGGGCCACAATAGGTATTACAAGAGGGGAAATCTGGTGATGAACAGCATGGCCAAAGTTACTCAGGTGAGCGATGTGGCCCCTCTTGTACTACCTGTGGGCAATGGTAATTATCTTTTAAATGCTTCCTTCATGTCCCATGTGATCCAGAGAGATCGGACGTTGGGAGGGACTCGTGTCAATACTTCCATAGATTGTTGATAGTCTATGTCTGTTTGTGATAGCATTAATGATTATTCCACATCAACATTACTGACAGCATGCCAGCCAAAGCAGTATCATGTATATGACTTTTTTGCGCACATAAATTCATTTCGTACAGTAAGGCCAAAACATTTCAATACTAGAGAAGAACTTCCATTCCTTGGTGCACATAAGAAGGTAAAAAAAATGAACAAAATGTTTGCCTTTACCACCTATCTTAAGACGCGGGACGAACTCGTCAACACAATTTTTAAAGCGAACTTGGTTTTTATTGTGAAAATTATTAAATACGCAACACTGAATCGCAAACTGTTACACAACATTTCATCAAAATTGGTTAATCCAAAGATATAAATCCCAATGTAATGAATCCTTATGTAAACTAGTTAACCTTTAAATTACTTTTATTTTAGATATTAAACAATTTCTATTTGACCACTTCTTTATGTAATTATAGAAAAACTAACATGCAAGAATTAAAATGAACACATTTAATCCCAACTTGTATAAAAACCCATAAAAACTCTATTGACGGCAAGAAACTGCAGTTTAATTTAATGCTTGATCTCTCTGTAAAACATAATTCTCACGCAATGATATATCATCCCTCTTTATTTTTCTATTTATGTATTGTGCAATAGAGCGTATTTTATCAAATATAGGTTTTGTTTGTATCATAACAAAAATTGCATAAAAATAAGAATGCAACAATTTTTGGTGTATTGCAACTATTTGGCGGAGAGTCCAAGAAAGTGATTCATTAAAATGCGGTTGTTTACTTAATGTTTATCAAAAGATGTTGGTTAGGGTGAAGGAGCAACCAACAGTATTGGAAGTGACCAGAGGTCAGTTGATGGTATAAATTATGTACAACAAATAATATTTAAAGATTATGCAAAAGATTGGAAATGATTTTTTAAGTGCATTAGGAAATTAAAAAGTGTTGGAAGACAGAATAATAGTAATTAAAATTAAAAGTAGTTATTGCAAATTTTGAAGGAATAACGTATATAGGGATGTACGACTTCAGACATAAAACAGGCGGCCGGGTTAGAGACGATTTCAGTGGGAAGCTGAATTGTGACTGTCTTGTTGCATGTTATACAGGTGAAATCATTTTGTAGACTTGCGCCTTTTTTGGTAAAATTATTATATTTTCAGATGTCCCTTTCTCCCCTTAAGAGATCTCCTTAAATCTGGAAAACTTCGTTAAGTTTTAGATTGTGCATTTTACTGCTTTGTAGTGATATACAACAGCAGCATTCACTAGACTTTGCTTTCGTTTTCGACGTTTTTCAAATTTTTTAGTTCACTACATCATATATGGCAACAAGTTTGATCTATAATCTTTAAGTATAGGGAATCTGTCCTCTTTGAGTCATCAGGTCCTCTAAAGAAATTGTGGTTGCCTATAATAAAGTTTTCAAGTGTTATTTATTTAAGAAATAAGATATCATTTTTAGAGTTTCATTGGAATGTGTCATGAAGTCGGTCACGTGATCAAATTCTATAACGCCCGAAGGGCGTTATAGTAGATTTGATCATGTACCGACTTCATGTCATATTCCAATGAAACTCTAAAAAATGATATTTTATTTCTTATATTTGTATTTTACTTTTATTCGTGTTACAAGGGGAAAGAGGCACTATTTAGACTTTGTTATGGAAATGCAACATAACGTACCTACGACGTCATGTGACGTCACAGTCGGAACTTTCCAAATGGCTCGTGCAGTTTGCTTTCCATACACCAGAAAGTCTAATCATTTGACCATTTGTATGTCATTGAAAATTGAAAGTCACCTTTAATTAGTATTGTCATATAAGGAAAGACATCGGCAAATGTAAATATAATGTACATGTAATTAAAGTCAGTTAGGTTTTGTTATATTGACACAAGTATATCATTTCTTGTCAAATCCAAATACTTTATGATCAGCAATTTGCAGTGTTGTATTAACAAAACTTTGCTTCAAATTTTCTGCTTTTTTGAAAATAAAATTTTCACAAACACGGGTTTATGGTTAGAATTGCAAGAGTCTAGTATTCCATATGAAAGCAATACTCTTTTTTTCTGGACAATTGGTGTAAATATGGTCAGGAAAAGAACCATAATCTGTAGTTGCACAAGTCAACAACTGGTAAAATGTAGAACTTTTGGAAATTGGATTGGAAATGGATGAACTTCTTAGAGCTTTAAGGTTTGAATTCACCCATTAAATAGTTGGCTGTAGGAGGTCAGATTGTGATTGCAGATAATGAGTAAGAGATTCAAAACGACCTGTATTAGCAAAATTGTTAAGTAACCTTAAATTTATATTTTATAAAATTTGTAAATATCCATTGATACAAGCAGCAGAAAAGGGATTTATATTCCCCTTGTAATACACAGCCCTGCCATGTTGACTTTAGCAAAATTGTTAAGGATGGATTCTTCTCATATTTCTTATAATGGCAGAATCTTGATTTTCTGAATACTCAATATTCAGACTGTTTACACTCTTTTAACATCCAAAAACTTTGGTGTCATCGGCCTTGATTTTCAGTCAAGGTCATTTGAAAGTCAGTCCTAAAATAGTACTTTTACACAGAGAAGTTTTGAAATTTATGCATATGAATAAATTTTGCTGACTGAAAAAATATCTTTCACAATAAAATTAAAGTTGTTACTTATTTTTGATGACTAATTCATATAAAATGAGCTGGTGAAAAGATAACATGAAATCCTTTACATTCAATAAATATATTTAATCCGAATTTCCTCGATATTTTTTTCAAAATTCTCAGTTTTTATGAATTCACATGAAATTTCATCTCAATTTTTACAATTGATCATATAATGTCAAATATTTAGATTTTTGTCTGATGAATATTCAAAGGTTCAAGATTAATTTTACAAGGTAAAAAAGATATAGTAATCAGGCAAATTATCGAAAAAAAATTAGCCCGAATTTGCTCTATACTTTCTGAAATCTTCATTTAACAGAGTGTTTTAAATGTCTATAAAAAAGATTTTTAATCCCCAAAAACATATCAATTTGGTGTAATTGTGACATAAATACATTCATTTCTCCCAGTTATACATTCTATTTTTATGGTATTTTACACTAATGATATTCAAAATATTCATTTCGAATTTCCTCTGTCATTTTATTCTTATGAATGTTATGTTTGACAATTTTATAAAATACATCAATTTTCTAGTGGCAATTACAGAAAAATTATCACATACATTCTTCACATGCACAGGACTAATTCAAAGCAACTTAACCTTTAATATAACCAGGAATAAATAACAAACCTTCCAAAAAGTTATGAGAAAAACCATACATAAAATTTTCATAGACTAGAAAAGATTTCAAAACATTATTTATGACATAAACATGAAATCAATATACATGTATAGTGAACATGCCATTCAAAGCTTAATATATGAATATCAGAGGAACTAATATATATGCCTATACATGTACATGTATATGTAGTTATATACATATAGGTCCCTGGTATTATGTTATTATTGGATATTTTACATTTGTAAACTGAGTTTTGAAAACAACAAGCAAATTCAAAGAATTGTGGTCCCCCACTTTCAATGTCTTAGTGGATGGGATGCCAATGCCATTACTTATGGCATATTTTAACTGTCTTATTTGTTTGTCCTGTCTTATCAGTGCATCATACAAAAAACATAAATTATTGAATTAATAACAGTTATGGCAAAGACTATAGCTTCTCAAAACTACATCAAACTTCAAGATCAAGGTCATGAGGTCAAATATCATAATAAAATCTAAAAGATCTTCTCACAAGTGATGCACATGTAAAAAAAAAAATATCAGAAACCAGAGTATACAATCAGAAAGGTCTTGAAACAGGTAATGCACATGTCAAATGTAAATACCATCTCAATCAAATGTTATTAGCAATGATAAACTTTTTAAAAATTAGGTCAAACTTCAAGGTCAAGGTCATGGGATTAAAAATCATAGTACATTTGGAAATGCTTGTCACAGGTAATGCACTTGTCAAATATGAATGCCCTATCTTTGCTCCTTCAAAAGTTAGCAAACTGATGAAATGTTTGAAAATTAGGTCAAACTGGAAGGTCAAGGTCACGTAGTCAAATATCATAGCATATTCAGAAACATTTTGACACAGGTAATGCACTTGTCAAATATGAACACCCTATCATATGTCATTCAAAAGTAATCACCAAATATAAAATTTTTGAAATTTAGGTCAAACATGAAGGTCAAGGTAAAGGGGTAAAAAATTATAGCATGCTTGGAAACACTTTGTCAGTACTAATGCACATATTAAATATGAAAGCCCTAACTATTCTAAATCAAAAGTTATAAGCAAAGATAAAAATTTTGAAAAGTAGGTCAAACTTCAAAGTAATGGTCATGGGGTCAAAAATCATAGTACAATTGGAAAGGTATTCTTACAGGTAATGTTCATATTTAATATGAAAGCTCTATCTTTTCTCATTTAAATTTAATGACCAATTTAAAGAAATGTCAATTTTCTGAAAAGTAGGTCAAACTTCAAGGTCAAGGTCACGGGGTCAAAAGTCATAGTATAATTTCGAAAGGTCTTGTCACAGGTAATAAACAGGCATAATATGAAAGTCCTATCTTTTCTCATTCAAAAGTTATGACCAATTTAAGGTAATGTTAATTTTTTTTGAAAAGTAGGTCAAACTTCAAGGCCAAGGCCACGGGGTCAAAATTCACAGTATATTTGGAAAGGTCTTGTTACAGGTAATGTACATGAGAAATACAAAAGCCCAATCTCTTCTCACTCAAAAGTTATGGCCAAGGTTAAAGTTTTTGTGACAGACAGCCCGACAGATGAATGAGATTTAATGTCCCCTCTCTTTCGCGAAAGCAAGGGACAATAAATACCTACACACATTTATAAGTATATAGTTTGTTCAGCACCAATAAATATAACTCCTCATTGTGATCACATATTGCGTAAAATTTGCTGGAGTTTTAAGATAACGAAAAACCCATCTATGGCAATCAAATGCCCTTTGACATCTTTGCCTGAAAATGACATCCTTGAACTTTGTAACAATAATATGCATGCAGCTATCAAACTTAATTTCACATTTAGATGCAAAATACTTATTCAAGGATGAAATCTAATGAAAGATAATGCTTGAAAAATTCACTCTGGGAGTAAGATTTCAAATCTGAATCAAAGATTTTGTAAAGTAATCACATTCTACAAAGTGTGCACTGTATCGGGTACTTGGGAATCAAATAATTAAACATTATATAATTATAAATAAAACTATTTTTGACTGAAAGTTTCTGAAAAAAATCAAGAATGGAATCATGCAACAAGCAGCAGTAACTATGATAACATGCATTGACTTCCACATTTCTACAAAAATATTTCTTTGATCAGATAAATATGTAATTCCTGCTTCTGATCTGTGATATATTCTGAGAAAATCTCTTTTCCACAGACAGCCATCATTCATTTGATGTGAGAATTTCTTGCTGAACATGTGTCCACCTGATGAAAGTCCAAATGTTTTGTTGACCTATAATTTAAAAAAAAAAAGTAATATATTTTACATAGCAACACAGATGCTTCATTACATGATAGTTAGATAAAGTTGTGTCCATATTTCTTATACATGTACCTCAGTAGTCCATCTGCCAGCACTCCTTGCTCAATCATCCTGCATTCTGACCTCCAGTCTTTTTTCTAGTCTAGGGTAAAGTAGGGTTGATTTTCTCCTTAGAATTAAACATGAACATCCCTTAGACTATTTTTTTAAATTAATGGAAATTGATTATAAGATTAAACAACTTATCTCATCTGTATTTCATTTATTGATTTAAATGAATGAAGATATTTTAATGGATTCTACCATTTGCATAATGTCTTATATTATAATGTATTGGATATAAATAAATAGACATTTTTTATCCTAAAAGTACAGAAAAGTAAAAAAAAAACCAATAATATAAATAGTTTTTTAACAATGATGTTTCATTTTGCTCTATTTATTAGACAATTGTGTTTCAATATTATTGATATTTCCACATACAATATCAAGTTATTTTTCCGTTTGATTTGTACCCAAGCGGGACACCTTACTTTTCTAATAACTTGATGATTGTTGTGTCTTGAACAAAGTAGGCTAGTTGAAAATATAAAATTTGTTGTAATCATATACAAAAAATGCTATTTTTGTGAATTATTATTCATAAACCTGACGAACACACGAAATATATCCTCTTCAAATGTTGACAAGTCGCGGGAATAAGCAAACGAAATATTGATAACAGGACTATAATTTCCGTGCGAATTCCCATAAATCAATACAAACCAGCATGTAATTGAATTCAATTTCAAAATTATAAAAATCTTCAGACATATATAACTAACTTACATGCTCACTGCACAGGACATGACTTCAGACGAGGCAACGTGGATCTGCAATCTTGCACATGTTTGTGACCTTCAAGTTCAAGCTTCCCTTTTGGCTGATCGGAATTTCCCGGGCATAAATAACTATGATTTAATTTGTCATAACTGTCCCTAGGCTTCTGCAATGCTTCGATAATGTTCACAGTTTGTAGATTTTACAAAACAACCCTCTCGGGGTTTTCTACGGAAAATGATCTGGACATGTTGACATTCGCTACCGAACTGCGAATATTATGGCGATTGTCGCAAATCAAAGAAAATATTACGAAAAATTTATTAATTTCAAAAGAAATAGATTCAACATTACTTAAACTGACAAATTATCTAATAGTTTTTCCTTCAGTATAATTAAATATGAATTTTGCATTTTACGACTTGCATAATTTATGGAGACCCATTGACGACGTAAAATGCTGACAAGAATCCATCCTTAAGTAACCTTAAATTTATATTTTATAAAATTTGTAAATAAAACATACATTGACATTCTTCCCTCTGTTCATTACAAATTCATATCCATTGATACAAGCAGCAGAAAAGGGATTTATATTCCCCTTGTAATACACAGCCCTGCCATGTTGACTTTGCTGTTTATTAGTATAAAAGCTCGAAAAACCATTCAAGTCATATGTTACACTTCTCCGGAAAATTCTCGTTTCACATAATCCCAAAACGTCAACTTCTGCCAAAAACAGGTCATATTTAATATCATATAGATTTTTTTTATGAACGAGGAAAGCTAAACTCTGTTTGGACCTAAGGCCACTGAAAAGTCCATCCTTGTCACAAAAAAGAAGTATCTCAGGGGGAAAGGAAAACACTCACAAGAAGCCAGCAGCACCATAGAGTCGACCCAGGTCACAATCGAGAGGGATAAGATAAGGAACCAACAGGAAACTACAGGCAACAAAGAACCCTCCCGTAGGATGCAAAAGAAAACTTGCAGCAAAGGATAATAGAATTTCTACAAACAGCTAACCCAACATCATTGATGAAGAAGATGTCAATCTGTATCTCAGATTTGAGGCTAGGCTATCCTTGATTAAGGATATGTCTTCAGATATCATTGAAAGTACCGACATTAAGAAGAGCGCAGGTAAATTGAGGCAATGCCCAGATCATTTTTCGGCGAATTTAGACTTTTTTCGTAAAATGTAACATTGATAAATCGGAAAAGCCATAGATAAAAGATTTACTATTATTATCCATTGTATAGACGTCATTGAGTCTAAGGCTTAAAGAAGCACTCCACTACAACGTCATCATGTGACGTCTATAGTTAAAAAAAAAAGTGAAAAGTTCAACACTACCCCGCAAATAATTTATTACTTTTTGTGAAAATAATTATGTTAAAACATCACTGGACCATGAAAAGTGCTGCTAGAATCCTACTCTGTTGAAACAGAAAAGATCATTCCAAAGTTTCACATGAAACCTTACCATAATTTTTACATTTTGTGCAGACGATCAAGTATTTGTCATCAATCCAAGTTAACCACAAGATTCTAGCAGCACTTTCCAGGTACTATAGAATACAAGCTTTCGATAGAAACAACAATTATGTTTCAAAGTATACGGCGTTGTGTCGAACTTTTGCATCTTTTATGTTACGACCGACAGAGGAAAGGCTGAACGGGATTTCATAAAACTGCCTGTGTTGATTATTAGAAAATATGATAAGTATAAATAAGCGTACCTGATTCTTCATCTTTAATTAGGGCCCCGCTCTGCGGGCGCCCTATAGTGATCAGTCCGTCTGTCAGTCTGACATCTCGTGTCCGGTGCATATCTTCTCTCTCCTTGGCCTAATCTGGCTCATACTTCACCCACAGAGTGTCTTTGGGTGAAGGGTGTGCAGTGACATTGAACCACTAGGTAAATTTTCTGGATGTTCACATGAGGATGCTGTAAAGGTTCTGGCGGAGTTCGACAATTACATGTCACTGCAGTGTACGGACATGCAACGTGAGCTTCCTCTTGCTCGTTTTCGTTTGTTTGTGCGTTGATTAACCTCCCTCCTGAGATTTTTTCACTCATGGAGACGCCACCAGTTGCCGATGGAGAGCTGCAAATTTTGACTTATACTCAGCACTCAGGGCCTTTGAGCAGTGAGGGATCTTTTTCGTGCCAGCTACTGCAATAGACCTCGCTTTATCAATCTCATCCGAAGGACCGGTCTCAACGTCCCACAATGGGATTGAAACCCGCGACCTAAGGATCAACTCCTTAATTCGCGACTCTAGAGCAAACGATATAACCACTGCATCGCGTGGACGACCCAGAATGACAGAGACAGGTTTGTGCTAGTGATTACGCTGATTGAGGAAATTCTATTCCTTATAATTCCAACTTTATGTATCTGTGTCTATTTTAAGGATATAGCAATAGCTGCATAGGTAGATTCTGAGTGTGCAATTAATGTTTTGTCAGATTCATTGTACAATAGCTTGAAATTTAATTTTCAAGTGAATTCATGTAGTTGTGATCAGCTTGCTGATTCAAGACACGTTTGTGTTGTTCACTCCTCTTTAGTGCATGGTTAACATGTTTTGCGGGATACTTCTCACTCAATTATTATTGGTAAAGTATTCATGTGCAAACACAATGTTGTACTTATGTTTGTTAAACATTATGGTACTAGAACCCTGAAAGTAAGTTATTTTTGTAAAACATTATGGTACCAGAACCCTGAAAGTAAGTTATTTTTGTTAAACATTATGGTACCAGAACCCTGAAAGTAAGTTTTTTGTGCTTACTTGGGACCCTGACTTCCAAAAGCACATGAGTGACGGTGACAATTAGAGGTAGACCCCATATTTTAGCTACACTTACCATAGGAACGGTCATGTACACCTTGGCGTATCGAACAAAACCAAAGAAAATGACAAACTTGTAGGAGTTGAATGCCATACATATCTGGCTTGGAAGTTGTTAATGTCAGGTATAAAATATTTATAAAGTAGAAAATAAAATTTAAAAAATCAGTATGTGCAACCTCTGCGAAGAAAATGAACAAAAACAATTTGTGGTTCTTGTTTTCGGTTTCTTTTGAGAATGAATCGGAATTTTTACTACATATATCTAAAAATGGCAAATGATTGAAAAACTGCTGCTGGATATCGAAATACAAAAGGTTGTTGAGTGGCAAAAGAAGGTGCTATAGTTTGGCTGAAGAACTACTAATTCTTATGCTGACAGAATGCCAGACAATGGCGACATGATGCTTCCATTCAAAACTAAACAAAGAGATATATGAAAGATGTATGTCAATGAAAAAATTGAATGCTTGGAAAGATCTGTATTCGATGCACTCACAGTCAGTCAGTCTGCATTTTATGACATTTGGAAAAATGAATTTCCCCATTAAAAGATAAAACAGGTAAGTTTATTAAAAACATACCTTGAAAAAGGAAGAAGAAAATTAAAGTAATTTGTAATTAAATACATACATATATATATATATATATATATATATATATATATATATATATATATATATATATATATATATATATAAACCTGTCAACAAGGTTCTTTTTATTGGGATATTCTCGTTTCAGTTTAGACCATCTCATTTTCCAAGTGTTCTACCTGTGTACACATCGAAAGGGAGCTGGAAAAAACACGTGATCTTTCTAAGAGAACAAAATTGAAACAAATGATGCGTGTCCATAATCAGAGACAAATGTGAGTGCTTTTGTATTAATTAAGAGTGCTTGTAAATTAATATTTTAACGATATGGAGGATTCTTTCAATTGTGAATTTTTTCTACCATTTTGCAATATTAAAATTATACCTTTGCACAAACACACACACACACACAAACATATGACATCTTCTTGATCCATTCTAATTATCTAATTATTTGATGATTGTTAATGGTATTTTCAATTGATTTGATGACACTTAAAGAATAATTATACCTACATTTTCTTTTACCTAAAGGACAGAAAAAAGATATTACTACAAAAAAGAGATACTGCAAAAAAATATCCTCAGAAGCACATGAGAATCATTATTGATGGCATGGATCAAAGTGAGTTGAATTAGTTTTCCATATTCCAAATTGAATTTCTTTATTTGTATGCTTGAAAATGAAAATTGATCAATTGACACTTTTGTTCTGGATATTTTTCAGGTAAGAAAAATTTGCCACATTTCACTGGAAGACTTATAATAGCAAGAACATTTTAAAAAGAGGGGAAGGAAAAAAAGTCCAGCAAACTGACAAGTAACATTAACTTTGGATTTAAGATACTACTTCTCTAGAAAAAGCTTTTCATTTATTTTCCTTCATATATTATTAAGTTTTAGAACAAAATACAAAATGCTTCATTATTAATTGGTTAGAATAATCTTTGTTATTTATGCAAAACGTATGCCATTGACTCTCCTTGGCTTTTGAAATTTCACATTAATTTTCATTTCTTAAGGAATAAATCCAAACAACTTTCTGAAAACCCATGTACAAGGAGTACTAAACCACGGGATGGGAACATTCGATGTTTATGTTGACATCAACGAATACTGTCATGACTCAAACTTGGTGATGAATGTTATTTTAAAGACAATCCACAATTCCATTTCAAAGGCAAGATATATGATTTGATGCTTAAGACAGCATTTAGAAAGATGTTTAATTAATTATGAGCTTGATGTGATTTTATTTATCTTGGAAAATTGAATGATTCTAAGTTCAATGTAAAAATATGTTTATTTTCCAGATGGATACCTGCCACAGAGGCTGTACATCCAAGCCGATAATTGTGCAAGAGAACATAAAAACAGATTTGTGCTAGGGTTTTGTGAATTGTTGGTTAGACTATCAATATTTCATGAGGTACGTGCACAACATGCATAAATTCATGAGACAAAAGTACAGAATACTATTCTTAATTCATTTTGATGCTACTTTGAGAACAAGTTTAAATGGTATCCTTCGTTAATATTTGGCGTTAAACAATAATAATCAATCAATCGTTAATATTAAGTTAATTTTCAGGTGCATTTGTCCTTCCTCCATATTGGACACACCCATTAAGATATTGATGCGGTATCTTCATAATAAGCCATGCAACTAAGAAGATGTAAAGCTGAGACTGTGCCAAAACTCTTAAATATCTTAAATGGAGCCAAACAATTAAAGAGGCCTTTTTGATATAAAATCATGGCTGCAACCGCATTTACGTGAAATCAAGCATCATTCTAAACCTCTTCATTTTTCATTCAGTAGAAATGAGACCCAAAAAATCACAATGCAGTACAGGATCAACAGCAATAGGACATGGAAAACAACTAAAGAAGAAGGAATATTTAATGGCATTCCACTCGATGAACCTCGTATTCTTCTGCCAAGCAATTTCCAAGCATTTAGACTCACCAAACATCAGAAACAACCTTCAGAAAATCTGAAGAGGTTTTAGTAGAGATCAACAGCCATCTTCTTGAAATGGTAGACAAGGAATTAGACGATTATAAGGTACTTTTCTGTGTTCTTTCAGATCATTTTTTGTTTTACTAGCAATTAAATGATATGGACTATTTTTGCAATTAATAATTATCAATTTCTTATGTACTATAATCTTTATACCACTTCTTCTTCAGTCTTACTGACATGATGTTTACATGTATCTGGAATATTTCAAAATTTGAAAGAAAAAAAAAATTGATATGATTTATTTATCAGATTATCTTATTTTAGTGAATTGGCCACCTGATGTATTTTGTAGTCATTGTAAAAAATGTTTTTGCAAGATTACATCTTACTTTTAATTTAATTTTTATATATTTCCAAACAGTTCTGTTTTTGGGGATGTTTCTGTTTTAGGTTATCATGTCAAAGGGGAAGAGAGAGGATAAGAAAAAAAAAACATCGGGAGGAAAGGAAGATCTGACAGAAAAGATAAAGACAGTTCTTTGAATATGATAGCTTTATATAGTGAAGCTTAAAGATTGTATATCAAGAGCTATGGTCAATGTCCTGTACATACAGTAAATTTATTTAAATGTGCATTGTTTAAAGATAAGGGATTAATTCACCAAGTCTTTATCTTTGTAGTACATAAACACAAACAAAACAAACAAGCTGTAGATGATTCGTCCAAAAGTCCTTTGGCTATAGTCATTTTTATATCACATTATACATTACATGTTTTATAACATTTGGCCATTCTCCGATGCATCATTCATGGCCAGCAGAAGGAATAAAGCTGGTCAGGTCAACACTTGTTGATTATCAGATTAACTAATGGATTTTTATTTTTAATTGAATACCAAGTCTCTTAACCTTTATAATTTTTATAAATTCTACACGTATTCATGAAATATATGGAGATAACGAACAGTATTCAAGCTCAAAAGTCCATTAATCAATACAAAATAGGAGCAGAGCAAACACGGACCTCCAAACATCAGAGGTGGGATCAGGTGCTATGGAGGAGTGAGCATCCCCTACCGACCGGTCACACCCGCCGTGTGCTCCTTGTCATGATCGGAAAATAACGGAAAAATCCGTCGACAATTCAGTGTGTAAATAATGGCCTAACAATTAGTGTGAAAAACGTCAGTCAGCATTTGACTCAATGATAAATTGTATTTGCTGACAAGGTCATTGTATCGACCAAAGAACTTACGAAATGATGACTTTAAACGAGACAACTTATTTGTCAATAATTTACCTCGTTTTAGAAATTGTACATACGTAGAGCATGCTCTTGCGTATCGAATCAACTGAGAGATATATATCCCGTATGCAGGTGATGAAGGTATATTGCTGCATAAGTAAGGGAAATTGACGATTGAAAAGTTAAAGTCATCACGTTGATCATAAAGCTTGGTTGTTAGATTACCATTAACGTCTTTTTCAAGTAAAATATCCAAATATGAAACAGATGTGTCAGACTCTGTGGTATCTTTTATTTCAAGTTCACAAGGATATATCGTATCGACGTAAGAATGGAAATAGCCATTTTTATTGACAATACGTCATCGATATATCTAAATGTCGAGTTGAAGGCCACAGCAAGTGTTTTCTTCTTTTCACGTACAAGATTTTGGACAAATTTTGCTTCATATGAATACAAAAAAAAGGTCTTCTAATAACGGGGCGCAATTGGTACCCATTGGAATTCCAATAAATTGTTGGAAGACCTGGTCTCCAAAAACCACATAGATATTGTCAATCAGAAACTCAAGCATCTTTTTAATGTCAACTTCAGAGTACTTGTGTGAACAATCAGAATGTTTTTTAACAAAATAATTTTGCAAATGACCAATGACAAGGTAAGTATATTTACGAGTTCCATTTTTATTGAAAAAGCAGCTGTCAATGATATCAAAAAGCCTGGAGTTTAATTTATCGTGGGGAATGGTTGTGTTCAAAGTTGAAAAATTTTTAAGCTGTTGATTTTGGTAAAATCTTGTGATTTCAAATTTTCCAAAAGGTCCTTGGAATTTTTAAGTATCCACATCTGATTTACACCACTTCATAATACTTCCAGGGTTCGAATCCCACTGCGGAACGTAAAGACCGGTCCTTCGGATGAGTGCCGAGTATAGGTCTCCACCGGCAAGTGGTGGCGTCTCCATATGAGTGAAAATTTCTCGAGAGGGACGTTTAACAATATATAAACAAACAAACATATTCACAACTTGCAGACGTTTGACTGGTTTATTCATGGTTAAAAAATATGAAAATGAAAGATAGAGCTTGAACATTCTTTTGCTGAAATGATTAGCAATTTTTAAGTATTTTTTTTTCTTTCAAAAGAACCGGTTATATCTAAGCATGCCATTGTTATTTCAACTATGTTAAATATGTATTTGTGATTTATGTATACATGTCTTACTAATCATGTCAGTCAAAAGCTCTACAGAGCTTATGTTATTTTTCCCCCCAAAAAACCGATTTTAAATAAAATTTTCTTTTTCTGTATAACAGGGCCGTTGGAAGAAATTTTACGGGGGAAGGGGTGTACAACCAAATCTTTTCAGTTAAGGGTGTGCACTACCAAAGAAAAATTTCTATTTAAGCATAAAAAAGTTATCAGTTATTTACATGATTTAGACACAAGCATAAAGTAGCTATATATAAATCGGAATCCCCCTCTGTTCCTACGGCCATGAAAAAAATATAACAGTGTATACAGAATAAATTCATCTCCAAGTTTTATTTTATTTTGAAACCACTTAATTGAACTTTCACTGCTTCTTAGAGTCAGGTTGAAACACATGATTTAACTTTTCTGATTCTTCGCGTGATGATAAATTTTCAGATAATAAATTGTCACGTCAGACAAACTTTTTAGGAAAGCTAAAACTTGTACTGGATTAGATTTTATCTTGGAAAATAAAGGTATGGCAAGATAAAAACTTCCAAGTCTAGAGATGAACAGTTTTCACGTCCTCATGAATAGAGAATATGAAATAAAGATATCATATTGTAAAATATATCATTATATCTGATAGTATCAATGTAGTCCTTTCCCCTGAAAAAGAAATGATAGAACCTAAAGTACCGACCAGACACAACCTAACAGAGAGCGGACCCCAACCGAACCCTGGGTTTGCTTTCCGTGTTCGCTCTGGTTCTGCTAGGGCGACCCCTAAGGGAACCCGCAGCTTACCCAGAGCGAACGCTGATAGCGAACCCGGATTTCAGAAGCACACCCAGCGTTCGGTATTATATAGCAGAACTGGCAATCAAGTTAACGCGTAGACCAATCAGCGCATCAACTAGTCAGTAAGCCTGTTGCCATCCGAAGTAAATCATAACATTTGTATACGTACAGTTGTAAGTGTATCAGTTAATAAAACTGGTCTGTAATAAGAATACCATAGTAGAATTCAGAATACGAGTTTGTAAAATCTAGAAAAATATGCGCATAGGACATGAATGCCTCTTGAAAAGAATTGTACCTTCCTTCTTTGTTCAAGATTAGGGTAAATGAGGAATAGTGTATTAGTGTATGAAGTTTGATAAAAATATATTGCTTAGTTTCTTTGAAAGTGAGTTTTACACAAAACAAATAGTTAAGTCAAAAGGAAGGTCAGACTGTACAACCTATCACTTCTATTTGAAGCCTCTAAGTATCCTGTATATTCAGATAAACCTTTGAAATTCCATAGGTGGGTCATCATGAGCTACATTTTAGTTGAAACACTCTGAGAACCCAAGATGATTCTAAGCCAATTAGTACCTGTGAGTTGGTTATGGTGACCTAACTACTACTTGTTATTCTCCGAGGACCCAAAATGCATCAACTAAGTTTGATGATTTTAAGCCAATTAATACCTAAAATATTTTTATTATAACCATAAAATTTCAAAAGTAGGTCACAGTGACCTACTTTTCAGATGACATACTTTGAGGACCCAAAATGCTTCAACTGACAAAATTTGATGATTCTAAGCCAATAAGTACCTGATATATTTAAATAAAGCCATACAATTTTTAAAATAGGTCACAGTGACCTCATTTTCAGTCGACCAAGTCTACAGACCCATGATGCATCAACTGACAAGGTTTGGTGATTCTAAGCCAATTAGTGCCTGAAATATTTAATTAAAGCCATAATTTTTCAAAAGTAGGTCATGGTGATCTACTTTTCAGTCGACCTACTCTGAAGACCCAAGATGCATCAACTGACAAAGTTTGATGATTCTTAGAGAATTAGTACCCGATATATTTAATTATAGTCATATAAATTGAAAAGTAGGTCACGATGGCCTTCTTTTCAGTCGACCAACTGCGAGGACCCAAGACATATCAACTGACAAGTTTTGATGATTGTAAGCCAAATAGTACCCGAGAATATTAAGAACAGCCATAAAATATCAAAAGTAGGTCAGGGTGACCTACTTTTCAGTTGTCATACTCCAAGGACCCAAGATGCATCAACTGACAATGTTTGATGATTCTAAGCCGATTAGTTCCCGAAATATTTAATTAAAGCCATAAATATTCAAAAGTAGGTCATGGTGACCTACTTTTCAGTCGACCTACTCCGAAGACCCAAGATGCATCAACTGACAAAGTTTGATGATTCTAAGCCAATTAGTACCTGAAATATTTAATTATAGTCATAAAAATTGAAAAGTAGGTCACGGTGACCTACTTTTCAGTCGACCTACTCCGAAGACCCAAGATGCATCAACTGACAAAGTTTGATGATTCTAAGCCAATTAGTACCTGAAATATTTAATTGTAGTCATATAAATTGAAAAGTAGGTCACGGTGACCTACTTTTCAGTCGACCTACTCCGAAGACCCAAGATGCATCAACTGACAAAGTTTGATGATTCTAAGCCAATTAGTACCTGAAATATTTAATTATAGTCATATAAATTGAAAAGTAGGTCACAGTAACCTACTTTTCAGTTGACGCTTTTTGAGGACCCAAGATGCATCAACTTACACAGTTTATGATCATAGGTCTTGAAATGTCCAAATTATGCCTCTAAAACGCTTTGAAATCGAATGCCTGCAAAGTTCAAAAAGTAGGTCACTGTGACCTACTTTTTAATTAACATGTTTTATGGCCCCAAGATGCATCATCCTGCAAGATGTAATGATTCTAAACCTCTCAGTATTTGAATTAATGACCGTAATTGGAAAAAGATTAGCCATAAAATTCGAAAAGTAGGTCAAGGTGAACTAATTTTTAGTCGACGAACTCCAAGGACCAAAGATACATCAACTGACAAAGTGTGATGACCATAGGCCTTAAATTGTTCAAAATATCCCTCTCAATCATTTTGAAAAAGAATGGCCGTAAAAGAACTAAGTACGTTACGTATTATTCGAAGGCCCACAATTTTTCGTATTTTGATATACACGTTTGAAAAAATATAACTACTATGTGCATGTAGATGAAGATTGGTAGTTTTGATATATGCATAACAAAATTCGGCAAGTACGTTGATTAGAGGTATTCACAGGATTTAAACATCCGTTCTTTCCGGAAATTACTATTTTTCCCCCTATTTTTACAACAAATTCCCAAAATTGAAGTAGTGCACACCCCTCGAGCAAAATAAAACGTATATATTTGAAAATAATTTGATAAAAGACAAGCAAAAATAATGGTAAGAATTTGCTCGAGGAATGTGCAGTATTTTAATTTTGACATTTCATGACTATTTCCGGTGGCGGATACAAAGTTAGTGGAGAGGCGAATTCTTATCAAAGAGTAATAATAATGGTGTATTTCGTGTAATAATGTTAAAAAATAAATTTATCATTGATTGACCATATTTATATTGCTCATACAAATATATTTGTCATAAAAATGGCATAAAAACTAAAAATATGTTTTATAGAAATGACAAATTGCGATAATATTTTATGCAAATAAGCCTTGCACTTGATAAATGTTGCCAACAAGAAGGGAAGAGATCAATTTCTTATACTAAAGCAATAAAATAAAAATGTTCAGCTGACAAATGAAATCACTAAAAGTATTATTGCAGAAAAGAAAATGCTTAAATTCTAGCCTTTATTTTATTTTGCTACTGAAAAAGGCCTAGTTGACGTCTGCATGTATGTAAATAAATTACGCAATAAACTCAAAGATAACGTCACAATAGGTCCCCTTGCAACATTTTTTTTTTGGATGGGGGGAGGGGGTGTAAATTCAATATCTTTTGGATGCCGTTGGTCAGGGCTGATCAGATTAATTAATATTCCGAAGTCCTGTATTTTCAGTCATTTATACAAGTGCACGGTTGATGTTTCAATATATTTTCAGATTTTATAATTCCACGCACAATATAAGCGTATTGCATCTGCATAGGTTTATATTGTAGACATTGTCGAATAATTCAAGGTGATTTTAATGCATACACCAATACTATGCCTGATTTTGTTTTACATGATGAATTTAATCATTCAAATAATGATGATGTTTTTTTATAAACATGATATAAATTTGCCTAGAAATAATCTAGATAGCAAAAGAATAAATAATAGTGGTAAACATCTTTTAAATGTTTGTAAAGAAGCAGGTCTAAGAATCCTGAATGGTCGAACTACATGTGATTTATTTGGTAGACCAACATGTTTTACTTATAATGGGTGTAGCCTTGTAGATTATACCATTGTATCAAATGAACTTTTACAATGTATAGGATTTTTTCAAGTAGAGGATTTTACTGCTTTGTCAAATCATTGTCCATTGTATGTGGTTTAATTTCTAAGTGTAACACAGAGTGTACCACTCCTTCATCAAAACTTGCTCCTTTACCAGGCAAATGCATTTGGACTGATCAAGCCATTAAGTTGTTCAAGTCTAACATTCAAAGTGAAACTATAAAAAGTAAAAGCACCAATTTCATGAAGAAAGATTTTAATAATGTTAATAATATGGTTGATGAAATTAACTCAATTTTAATTGAAACAGCCCACATGTCAGCCAAATTTGTCAAAAGGAGTAATTAACAAATACATTGTAGAAAATTTAAAAAGAAACATAACAAAAAACCATGGTTGTCAGACTCATGTGAAGAACTAAGAACTTCAGTTAAAAACTATGAAAAATTAGTTAACAAATTCCCTTTTAATGTTGAATAGAGAAAAGCATTTTATTTATTTCGTTCTCGTTTCAGACGTCGATGTAAATACGAGGAGAAACAATGCAAAAAAAGATTTGTAATGAACTAGAAAACTCCCTTAATTCCAATCCTAAATCATTTTGGAAATTAATTAACAAACTTGATCGTTCATCAAAGTGCCCAATTGATGATGTATTACCCCATGATAAGTTTAAGGATCATTTTAAAAAATTATCTTTAGATAATTCAAATTTTAATTCATTTCAAAGGGAAATTATTGACAAATTTGAAGAGCTAAAGAAAAAACAAGAGTCATTTTTTGACACAAATGTACTGAATAATGCAATCACATCTAGCGAAATACAAAAAGCCATTAAATCCCTGAAGAATGGTAAATCCCCAGCTATCGATTTAATTTCAAATGAAATGATAAAAAATAGTACACATACTTTGCTCGAGTCACTTACTAAACTTTTTAACTTTGTATTTGAAAAGGGGGAGTTTCCTAAAATATGAAATGAAACATTTATCGTCCCATTGCATAAGACAGGTAGTAAATCTGATCCAAACAACTATAGAGGATTATCAATAAGCTAAAACTTGGGAAAAGTATTCAATAAGATCATACATTTGAGATTAACCAAATTTACTCTAGATAATAATCAGATTAGCAAAAATCAAATTGGCTTTATGGAACACAGCAGAACAGCTGACCATATGTTTTCTATAAAATCAATAATTGACCACTACAAACTCAAAAAGAAAAAAGTTTATGCAGCATTCATTGATCTGAAAAAAGCATTTGATACGATTTGGAGAATAGGATTATTTTACATACTTCTAACAAATGGTGTTCCAAAGAAAATTTTCAATGTGATCTATTCTATGTATGCGAACACCATGAACAAAATAAAGTTTAATGAGGGGTTAAGTGAATTATTCATATCTGAAAGAGGTGTCAAACAAGGTGATGTACTAAGTCCCTTGCTTTTTAACATTTTCATAAACAAAATTGTTGATGAATTGAACAGTATTAACTCTGATCCAATATTAGTAAAAGATACAAAAATACACTGCTTGTTATATGCAGATGACTTAGTTTTGTTGTCAAGTAGTCCTGATGGTCTACAATGTAGCCTGAATGCCCTTGAAAATTATTGTGTTAATTGGAAGCTACAGATTAACACGTCCAAATCAAAAATTATAGTATTTAATTCTAATGGTAAAACTTTTTAAAACCATTTTACTATAAATGGTACCTGTATTGAAACTGTTGACAAATATTGCTATCTTGGTATAAATCTTAAATGTAATGGCAAATTTAACCTTGCTGCAGCTCAGTTGGTAGATAAAGCCAGAAAAGCTTTATTCAAGATAAAGAAAACCCTTGGAATACATAATTCCTGTCGATTACTTGAAAAATTGTTTGATACCATGGTAATTCCCATTTTGCTATACGGAAGCGAAGTTTGGGGTATTGAGTCGGTCATAAAAAATTCAGGCTCGGCATCTTATGAAAAGTTTCATATTAAATTTTTGAAAGAAATCTTAGGAGTTCATTGCAAAACTTCAAATAATGTTTGCTATTCTGAACTCGGGAGACTCCCAGTCAGATAAAAAATTATTATGTTTGCTATCAAATACCTTGATCATTTAATTTCATTTGAACATACATTGGCACATGATATTTTTATCAAAACTAAAGAAAATAACACATGGTCTATGTGTTTAAAGACTTGTCTTAATAACTTAGGGTTTTCTTATTTAACAAATTTTAATATGTCATTGAAACCAGTGCTTAGCATTGTTAAGCAACGTATTCATGATCAAATATTACAAGAACAAAATGCAAGTATTATGAACTCCTCAAAACTATCATTCTATCGAAACTTTTGTTTTAATAATAAACGTGCACATTATGTTGATAAACTAGAGTAACTGCATGATAGATCATTTTTAGCAAAAATTAGGTTAAGTGCACATAATTTAGAAATTGAAAAAGGTAGATATGTTGAAATTAATAAAAAAGATAGGTTGTGTAAAGTTTGTCAAAACCTTGATATTGAGGATGAAAAACATTTCATTTTGCTCTGTCCGAAATATGAAGCACAGAGAAAAATATTCAAAACAAAATTATCTACTTTCCCTAATTTCAACCAAACAATCCATAATAATGACATTTTGTTAAAATCATTGATGAAAACCAGGTGTAAAAGGGTTCTTAAAATATTATCTTCATTTTTATGTCAAATATCTGATATTAGAAAAAATGTTCTAGGTATAAATGAGTAACTACATTGTTATGAATCACCTAGTATCTGATGAGTACACTACATTATTTGCTACACCAATTGTTTGTATTCTAGTTGTGTTCTACTGTATTATTATACTTATTAATGTGTTCTTTATGGGCCTTTACCAATTACTGTAATTGTGTTTGTGCCAATAAAATATTTGTATTTGTATTTGTATTATGCATATAAAAACAAAGGCTCATATTTCACCTAGTAAAATTTATTTTTTACCCGTATATTCTACTTAAGATCATTCCACATATACCAGAGTTGTAATTTCTTATCTGTCGAGGATCCAGTGAAGTTAAAAAAAAAGACTGGCTCGAATGAGAAAGCGACAGAAAGGTCCAAAAAAGATTTTGGGACCAAAAAAAAAAATAAAAAATAAAAAGCTGTATCGGATGAGGGGTTCACTTTTCAGCAAGGTTACCTGTCACTAAATTCTTTCACCCCATTACTGCGGTGTATGTGTATCACACAATTTAATATAAGTATATATACTGTGGAACAAAATTATCTGTCAGTGTGGACAAGTCTGAAAAAAGTTATTTATCAGGCACTAAGAATCATGGACGCAGGGTCACTTCCCACTTTTTTCTAAACTTTGAAAATGTCCATTGACAGACTTCCCCCCCCCCCCCTTCTGTTTGCTGTAGCATAGGTAAAGGAATTTAGTGTATTGGGGGAAAATTGGTTGTGAAGAAAAATGTGCAAAAAAAAGTTTGAACACCTGCCGTGACACGGGGCCTCGGCTTTAAAGGTCTCATCCGAAAGACCCGCAACTTTCACTTCAAAGTGCCGAGCGCTTGACGAAGGAACAGTTGCTACCTATTTTCTATCGACTTACGTCGGTCGCGGCCGTGATTCGAACACACGAACACACGACCTTCCGATCACGGAGTGAGCGCTCTACCTGAAATGGATTGAAAGCAGGCATAAATGCCTGTGATCTTTCTCTCCATAGGTTTGGTATAGAATGCTTATAATACTTAAAGATAGGCTCTCATATTGAGCGAAACTTCAAGCCACAGTATTTATCTATAAATATATTGTTACGATACTTTAATATTATTAATAGATATTGCGTCAGCTGATGTTGTTATTTTTGTTATGTGTGACGTCACTCGTTACCTTTTGTGTGATTTCCGGAAGCCGAGGAACACCAGCACGCGATCGTCTGCGAGACAGGAGATTCAAGAGATTTTAGACATTGGGTACAGGAATGGTGGATGATTTCATACTTTGTAATTCGGCTTGAGCTTGGGCTAACCGTGGAAGTATTGCCGTGAACTTAGCGAGCGATGCCCGCGGAGCTGGAGGACTTCCTAACAGCTGAGTAAATTCTGTCCGCGAATTGTTTATTTTGTCAATTTGTGTGTAACTGTAATTGTGTGTGTTTATTTATTATTGATTACATATTTGTTTTACTATTAAAATTTGTTAAAGTTTTAATTCGTTTTGACTGGTGTTGTTGTAAGTGTGTCATCGGGAGCCAAAAATAGATTTGTGTATTCGGCACACGTTACAATATGTACGTATTTAAAAAAAAAGATCGTAAAAGTGTCCTTCAAAGAAAGTAAATGTTTATTTTTATTTGATTTATTTTTTATTTATTTATTTTGGAAAAGCTATACTGAATTGGTGAAAAAAGCCTCAATAAATTGCTAAAGAAAATGCGATAGAAAGTTGCCTATGCACTATCCAAGAGAAGTGCTGCATCTCTACCAGCTTTAAAGGGAGGGGGATACTTGATTCGTGCATTTGAGAAGGACCATTCGGTGACATATAAAATTATTAATCGAATGACTACTTTTTCAGTTGTTTTTTTTTTGGTGGGGGGGGGGGGAGGGGGAGACTTTTTCAGATGACGACAGAAATGTTTTAAACACATTTTGTTTAGATGAATTCGTGTATGACGCCTGGACCAGTTGGAAAGGGTGGGTTTGGGAATTTGCCCTTTCGATGCTATCTATTCATTAAAATTTCAAATACTTTTTCGAAAATATCTTTAATGCTTTCTCATAAAATTTTATAGGGAATCTGACATTCTATAAAAAAGTGTTAAAAGTTGTAATGCAATCTTAAAAACAAACCAAGGAATTTTCATAAAAAAAAGTCTAGCTTTTAAAAATCAAACTCTTGCTTAAATTAGAATATTCGGATACGTATAATAAAAGTACTATTAAATATGCGTTATGCATCTCTCTCTTTCCCTCTCTCTCTCTCTCGTTTAAAAATCATATAAATTAATCTTTCCTTTGTACGTATATTGTCGGACCCAAAAACCAAACTGTTTGTCTGAGGCCGTTATTTAACCGATCGATGGGTCGACAAAACGCATTTTGCCCGAGAATAGAACATAGTCCATAAATGTTTTGTTATACCTTTGTGTATCTTGTGCTAGATTCCATGATGTAAATTTACTTAAACCACTGAGGTTAAAATTGGTCAATTTCGTCACTGTCGAACACCAACGAATGCAAATGAGATTTAGCTGATCCCGCCCACAATTTTGACGTAAGCGGTCCAATTTCTCATCGACAGGTCAAATATCTTACTTCGCGGCCAAACATCTATTTTTTTTATGACCGCTCAGTACAACATTGGGAATGTGTATAGATTTATATAGAAACCAATTTTTAAAGGTATAACAAAATTTTGTGTTGTATACTGGAAATCTTCAGAATAAACTCTGAAAATATTGTTGGGAACAAATGTCAAAAGCGATTTGTGCATATGTGTATAAATGATAAAACTGTATTCAAATGATTAAAACTCTGTATCAGACAAGGGCGGTCTGTGAGAAAATGGATTGTCTGTAAAAAAAAATTCTGAACAGAAACTTTGAGTTGGTAAAATCATGGAAAGAGAAAGGCGCTTCACAGTTGCTGATCTTGTTAATGCACAGTTACGCGGTAAAATTTAAAAAAAAAAACATGAACAAAATTAAATTATGATAGTGGTACATGTACGATTGTTAGCAAAATAAATTAAATTTGATAGAGAAACGTTTTTAATAATTGGACTAAACTGTGTGATATGTAAATAGGGATTTTTTAAATAAAAACACCATGACGCAATGTTTTTTGACGTTGTACAATGTAATGCAGCTCCGGTGTTACCAAACATGTTGATTTTAAAATTAAGTAAATTGATTTCTGTTAAATCGAATGGAATGAAACTTCACACATCAATAAAATATTTTTATATAAGAAAATGTGTTCTTCTTTAATATTTCTTGAAAGTAATATAACGAACTTTCCAACAACCCTCGTATTTGCGTAGCGACGCTAGGTTGACGTCATAACGTCATAGTGTTATTTTCCAAAGAAACTATCTATATTCACATAGCTTTGTAGGAAAATTGATTTGAGATAATTACAAAAATTAAGCTGAATCAAAAAGGACATTTTAGACATGTTTCAAAAAAATCTTCATCAGATTTGGGGACAGGGCCGATTTTGGTCCATAACGTACTTTCTTCTTTAAAAAGTAGGTCACTATGACCTACTTTTGAATCGACATAATATGATTTCCTTGGAGGCATCAACTGACAAGATTTGATTATCCTAGTCCTTATTGTAAGCAAAATATCAACATTTTAATAAAATATAATTTTTGGTCAACATTGAAGTGAGCTTGAAAACCACAGCCTTTGCCCTAGGGTAAATTCCCGTGCAAATTTTAATCTACAACATATCCTCATCCTTTTGTGTAAGTTTGGTGATAATCTGCGAAGTGGTTCTTGAGAAGATTTATTAACAACCAGTACTTTTGTTTCCATTTTCCTAATAACTTCCCCTTGTTTAAGGGTGACAACCCTTGTTTTAGGTTAAAGGGGAGCCCTTCGGCCAAGGATACCCTGTGACAAATCTGACAATAATTGGCCAAGGGGTTCTTGAGTTATGGCCCATATTCTAAAAAGTTTACGCACACTGCACACATGGCCATAGCATTAGCTCTTTGAGCCTTTGGCTCAGAAGAGCTAAAAATGGACTCAGTTGACAAATTCTCATCAGTATGTATATGTGTTTAGATGAAATATCTTGAAGTTTCTTTGAAATAGAGTTAACGCAATATTTAAGAATAGTGAAGTCAAGATCAGAGAAAAGTCAAAATCTAAAAATGTTGATGCAGTTGAATATCTTTTTCAATGATATTTATCAACATATAAAGTTTGATACTACTATACGTCCTGGCCATATTTTTGGCAAGACATTAAAATTGGCACATTTTTGTAGGTTTGGATTGGTCACTCTATAAATGATAAAATTTCTTTCTTGGTAGACGTACATATTTACTACTTTTACAAAGTTTAATGTTTCATAATTAATTAAGGCAGTCAACTTTTATAGGGGGATTAATAAGAATGACATAAATGAATTAATCGGATATGCCTGCAATATACAACTAAGGTTAGATTTAACATCTAAACATTTGGAGATACCTGAGAATGGAGGTGAGCAAGGTAAAGACAATTCCCCGCTCTGAGAGTACTTGTATTCTGATGAAGATCAGTAGTATCAGTCTGGCCAAAGGCTGCCGATGATGGACTGCAGATTGGTGAAGAGGTCTCTTCAAACGAGAAATCTGACTCATAGGATTCTAATTGCAGCTTAAGACATTGAATTTCTGAATCCTTTGAGTCAACAGACTCCTTTTTTTTTCAATTTTCCTGAGAAATCTTTGCACGTAAGCATTTCTCTTCTTTTAATTCTGTATGTAGTTCTGTAATTTGAACTGTATGTGTCCCTCTTGGGACTTTAACTTTCTTCGAATTCTCTCAACTGCACTTGCTTTGTCATTTTTTTGAATATCAAAAATAATCGTTTTACGTTCAGTGTCTATCAGGTCCAGTCCAAAAACTATTTCTACCTACGTAGCTATTAATAGCTATAGAGGTATTTAAATCTACCCAAGAAGCTATTTTTACCTACTTTTTGTATTACTTTGGCCAAACGGCCGTACGGCGCAACATGGTGAGTACCAAATTTCTTGATACAGTCACACTGATGATGAATTCGACAAAATTTAGGCCAAAAAATAATTACATTCTAAATGGACAATTTTGCATTAATTACTATGCCAAATTGTTAATTTACGAAGTAATTATTTTTTGGCTAAAATTTTACCGTAGCTATGTAGGTAGAAAAAGTCTTTGGACTGGACCTGTCTATTGATTCATCAAATTCAAATTTTATTTTTTTTTTTACATCTAGGGAGGCCATTTTGCCTAAAACAAAAACATGTATGTAACTAACCCTAACCCTAACTATTTGTTGTACATATAAGGACTTGTAATCCTCATTGTTTTTACAATCATTTTAACTAATTTAATTGATGAGAATGAACTCATTGATAATTCTCAAAGATGTCTATGCATCATGAAGCAACTCAAAGAATTCTATGCACCATCAAGCAAGCTTGCATGAATATACAGATGTGGAACGTTAACTTTTTCCATGTTATAGTCAATAGTAAGCAGAATACTTTGACAATAAAATCACATAATGTATGTATAACACGACAATCAGTAAACACAACTGCTTACTGTACGTATGGAAAACGTTACCTAGTTGTTCTTAACTCAAACACATACCCTCCAAAGAAAACGATTCAAATCGAGAAAAATATTCATTATTTATTGCATCTGGTGTCGTTTCGCCAAGTATATTAAGTATTCGCTGGTAGAAATTGCTTAAAACAATGCACAATATTACTTACCAGCCTTACCGTATTCTCACTTCTGTCACAATCTTAATCTTTATAAGTTTATTGACATACGTTTTTGGAACATAAGTTTAGTGCAGCACGAACCCGATCATAAAAAAGAGAAATGTTTAAAACTAACTGATTTAATGTAGCACATGCTAGTCAAACGTGACAAAATTCCAACATTGTCTATTGTTTGTCACTATAAAGCTACCCAGCAAATTTCAAATAAAAAATCTTTAACCTGACAACCTCGTTTTGGAACATTAATATAGTGAAGCACGAACCCGATCTTAAACCCGATTATAAAACAGAGGAATGTTTAAAACTTATTTACTCTAGCACCTGTTTGTCAAACGAAACAAAATTCAAACTTTATCTGTAGTTTATTACTATAAAGGTAAATAGCAAGTTTCAAATCAATTCAAAAAAGCATAAAGAAAAAAAGTGCGGAAAACAAAGTGGGACAAACTGACAGACAGACGCAGAGGAAACCTATAGGGGACTAAAAAGAACAGGAACAAAAAGAGTTCAGAATGTATGTGTTCCAAAAACAAAGGCTTTTTTAACCAATCAAACTAGGATGACGATGATTCGACACAAAATGCTGCTTCAGCATCAACTAACCTCCAAAGAAACCTGTCAATCAAGCTGCTCAGACGGCGTTAAAATGACTTCATTTGAAACCCCAAGGCAGGTGTACTGTTTTTTCTTCTTAAGTTATTTCATAAATACATATTTTTGTTCATATGTAACAGATTTCAGTGTTACATTCTCTCATCTCATGACATTTTCTCAATTTTCAAAATTTCAATAGAAAGGTTTTTTTTACCTAAATAAGGGATAATGTAAAAAAAAAAAAAAAAAAAAAAAAAAGAGGCCCTAGGGCCTTAATGGTCACCTGAGTATAATACAACAATTTAGAGAATCCATAGAGTATAAAATGAACTGAAAGATGAAGCTTTGTTGCCGAAAAGCAAGAAAAATAGGGTGATCAGGATCAACAGGTATAGTATTCATTAACAGTTCATAAATTATCTATTACTTACAAGTCTATCTGATCATTAAAACTATGAAAGTACTTTTTGTATTATACAATAAAAATTCCTGCATAATTCTCTTATTCTATTAACCTTTCAAGTACATTATTTACGGTGATTAATTATCAAAAAGTAAATGGCAAAGGGGAATAACTCCTCTCAGTAGAATACAAATTAATAGAGCCCTGACCAGGACCAGAACACTTGATCAAATGGTCCAGATGTTCAAAAATCTGGTAAAAATACCCTTCCTTATTAAAACTTTTACTCGTTTTGCCTCTGATATTCCAAGGTGCAGAGAAGATTTTTAAAGAAATGATGCATTTTTACTACAGATTCTATATTAGCAATAGAGCCCCCTCCCCTCCCCACCGAGAAACACCAGAGCCCCTCACCCTGGGACAAGAAGTTTAACACTAAGGAGCAAACAGGATTATTTAATAGAATTAATGCATTTTCACTATATTGTCAAGAGTCCCACCTTAACACACAAGCACATGTGACCCAGGGGTCATGCAATTCACTTCTCTGGAAGAAGTACTCTTG
This sequence comes from Saccostrea echinata, assembly GCF_033153115.1. Taxonomy (NCBI): domain Eukaryota; kingdom Metazoa; phylum Mollusca; class Bivalvia; order Ostreida; family Ostreidae; genus Saccostrea; species Saccostrea echinata. Next base: position 6,041,720 of record NW_026889754.1, on the reverse strand, counting down.
CTCATCATTACTACAGTGTATATACTTTAAGCTTCTTTGCTTTTTAACCAGAAACAGAAAAGAATATTTTCAAAGAAATTTTGCTTTTTCACTATATATTCAATAGAGCCCCCCTCCCCTCCCCCCCTTCACCAGAACCCTTGACCCTGGGGCCATGAAATTTACAATTTTGGAAGAGGCATCCTTGCGTATCATAACAATGTACTTAGTTTGTTTAAATGATACCAAGGGGCAGAGAAGTAGATTTTCCAAAAAAAAAAAATAATTCACCTTCACTAAAGGATCTATATAGATCCACCATAGCACCAGAATCCCTGTCCCTTGGGCCATGAATTTCAAAATTTTGGAAGAGGCATCCTTGCTTATCATAACTATGTATTTGATTTGTTTAAATAATACCCAGGAGTAGAGAAGAAGATTTTCAAAGAAATAATGCATTTTTACTATATGATCTATATAGCCCCGCCCTAGCACCAGAATCCCTGACCCTGGGGCCACGAATTTCACAATTTTGGTAGAGTCACCCTTGCTTATCATAACTATGTATTCAATTTGTTTCAATAATACCCAGGAGTAGAGAAGATTTTCAAAGAAATAATGCATTTTCACTATATGATCTATATAGCCCCGCCCTAGCACCAGAACCCCTGACCCTGGGGCCATGAATTTCACAATTTTGGTAGAGGGCTCAATGCTTACTACAATCATGCCAACAGTTTGACTGCTTGATGTCCAGGAGTAAAGAAGAAGATTTTTAAAGATTGCATTAAATTTGGTGGTTTTAGCCCCACCCCTCAGGCCCCAGGGGGGCAGGGACCATGAAATTCACAAATTTTGTTTCCCTTTACACATAGATGCCATATGCTAAAATTGGCTGAAATTGGTTCAGCAGTTTCAGAGAAGAAGCTGAAAATGTTCAAATATTAACACACGACGGACGACGCACGACGGACGTCGCACGACGACGGACGAAAACAGATAGCAATAGGTCACCTGAGCGAATCAGGTGACCTAAAAAGGTGAATCCCTTAAGCAGCATATTGGAACAAAGGAATACAAATTTCATCCTAAAATCAAAAATATTCCCTTAATTAATTTAAGGATTTTGATTTTGGGTAGCAACTGTACCTTCGCCATGCGCTCGGCACTTTGAAGTGAAAGTTGCGGGTCCTTCGGATGAGACCTTAAAAACCGAGGCCCCGTGTCACGGCAGGCGTTGGCACGATAAAGATCCCTCACTGCTCAATGGCCCTGAATGCCGAGTAAAGGTCAAAATTTGAAGCCCTTCACCGGTATATGGTGACGTCTCTATATGAGTGAAAAATTCTCGAATGGGACGTAAAACAACATTCAATCAATCAATCAATCATATTTGAGATTGTTTATACATCTTAATTTGCATACATCAATTTTAAGCAATCCATCCTTAATTTGTAGCTACACTACCATGTAAAAAAAAACAAAAGGAAATTGTTTGCTAATGAAACAGGTAAATACAAGTACTACGAGACTATATATAAACAGAAACTTATTTGGTTTAACATTGTTTATCAGAACTTACAATGCACATGATTGAACTGACATTTAATGAAGTGTTACCTTTTTTCATTTAGAAGAAAAGTTATCATCAAATACAGCTGGCCCCTGCAAGAAACATGAGAAATCAGGTATGCATGAACAAAAACATCCAATTCAAAAAATAAGAGTGCGAGAATGATTTTTTTAAAAACAAATTTCCAATATTTATTCTCTATTTATAGAGTTTACCAAGTTGACAGGTAACAGACAAAACAGACAGGTAAGCAGGGACGAAGCATCATTTTTGAAAGGGGCAGCCAGATAAAAAAATTTCAACTTGAAAGTGTGTGTGTGTGTGTGTGGGGGGGGGGGGTTCCAACCTCTTTCAGTACCAAAGAGCTAGGTTCACTTTATACATAAAATGGCCCTGTACATATACTAATTTATTACATTTTCAACAGTGAAATACTGTGATTTATTTATTGAATAAAAGTGATATTCTCTCACAGTGTGAAAGGATACCAAAATGATATTCTTTCACAGTGTGAAAGGATATCAAAGTAAGTAAAAAAAATAATTTCTGGCCTGTCATAAGATAGAGATAGTAACTAAGCATCTTGATAGAGCTGAAATTGCAAATTTCTTCCCAAATATGTTGCTAAAATCCATGCTTTATAATGTTTTCAATCACACAACTGCTAAGCTATGACATCTCAACTGCTCAACTATGACGTCAAGCCTATGACACTGTGTTAAGAAAAGACAGAGGCAAAGGGAAAATCAAAGAAAATGTAATAAACAGAAAATTCGCACTTGTGAAAATATAAAAAAAAGCCTGTCCCACTCATAAAATAAATTCCATATTCATCTACAAAACATTGAATATCCTCTATTTATTGACTAACACCGTATGTCCCATTTTCAACATCAATAAAAAGTAGAGACTTAGTGCTTTCAGTTTGTATAGTTTTCCTCTAGAGAGTCCAGGTATTAGAAAACAGGTTGTGTGAAGTTGCAATTTCCTTAAATTTTGCAGAAAACATGTGTATTTGGGAACCTTCAGCAAAGAATTAAAATAGGAGCACATCCCTCCATCCAAAAATCAAAAGATTTATAACCTTCATAAGCAGTTCTTTCATTATATATGTGCACATTTTGGATCAGAGGCTGTGGTGTAGGGCTGTATCAATATATCAATTAATCCATACGTATCGATATATTAGAATGTATTGTATTAAAAAAATAGCTTCCAATACATATCAGACAGGCAGATTATCTTATGATGATATAATCATTAAGGAGATAGCACATCTTAAATAAATATTACAAAATACACAACTTTATCATGTTGTTTTCACAATCTTTAAAAGTTTGAATTTGAAGTGTAATTTGTTATGACAGTGAGACAAGAACTTCGAAATGGGTTATAAAACAATTCTTTTTTTTTTAATTCATGCATTAAATGAATTATAAGACTTAATTTGATAGACTTATTAAAGAATCCGATATATCAGATATCGCATTATAAAATATCGTATCGTATCGAATTTTTTTGCTCAATACACAGCCCTATTATGCTGTATACGAAATATGGAAAAATAACATCATCTTTTGGCCTTTTTTGAAGAAATATTCAGGATTGGTGAATAATGATGCAATTCATGACGTCATAATGCATTGACTAGAAAGAAAAATACGTCTTTTTCAGTAGATATATACAGTCACCAAGAGTTCAAGTGGTATGTATTGCCTTGTCGACTGAAAGTATGCAGTTTCGATTTTTGAGAAATTTACAGGGCCAATACAGGCTTGAAGTGGCTCTTGCTCTTTTCTTCATTACACTACTACAAAACCCTATCCCGTTATCTTACCCTTGTCCAAATATTGCTTAAATTTCAAGACATTAACCATGTATTATATATATGTGTAAACCAATTCTAATTACCATATAAATTCCTTCAGATGCAGAGTCCATGACCAGGAAAATACACAGTCTTCTACCTGGTGACCCCATCGTTGACGAATATTTCAAATACAGAAGACTCCTCAAGGGAAGACCTCATGACAGGATCCTTGCTCAATCCATAGGCGCTTGGGTCAAGGATAATGTATCTTTTCTATGTAATGTATTGTCGAGGAAATTCGAACTATATTCGTAACATTTCTTTTAAGCACACAGTGGTAATTTTTAGTTTTTGTACATCTTTCTGCTTGATATACACTAGGCTGCCACAGAAATTTGATATTATGCACGCTTTAAGAATGTTATATTCCTACTGTATACTAAAAAGAAACAAGGCTTGCAACTACCTTCGCCCCTTTCCGTGCCCCCGACACGAATTTTTCCTTTTAAAAGTTATATGCAATGCTTACCAGCTGAATTGAGAACCCTCTTTTCTCCAGATAATTCTTATATAATGATAAAAATCCTCTGGTAACAACTTTTCGTCCATTTTATATTTTTAAATAATTATTTTCTTTCAAATTTCGCTCGTTTAACTCTCTAATCACGGAAGTTCCCGAATACTAACGTCCAAAACCCAAAACGGGCGACCAGTAAATTATTTGACAGTTCTTGAAAGACGCAAGGGTTAGAGTATAAGCCAAATAGAAACTGTCTAAAACTTCTTTCCTAATCACTCACTTGATTATTTTCTTATTTGCATCCTTAATCAAAGGAGTTTCTAGTTATAATTTATGGACCGGGGGGGGGGGGGGTTAATGATATAAATCATTATAGAGAATCTATTAAACAATGTGGCAAGTTTATATGAACAAGATTGAAAAACTGTTTCTCTTTTTACTACATATGATTCACATAGAAGATCCAAAAGACCCAAAGGCTGTTTATACGCCAACGTATAAAGTGATTTAAACTTCTTTAAAAAGAATCTTGATCTAAATAATATTCAAAACACTCTGGCCAACCTCTTACTAAGGATAGATAGGCAAGGTCGCCATCTTGATGAAGTCACAAAGGATATCAGAGGAAAACATGGCATTCAGGAGAGATAAGAAAGTGTACAAGAACAAGCAAACGATACGATATATATAACCACTGAGCTGCATGAAAAACAGAAGAAGATGGAAAGAGAACTTAGCCGAATGAAGGATTACATAGTTCGACTGGAGTATTGTGTAAAGACTCAAAGTGAGCAGATTCTAGAGCTTAAAACTAGAGCAATGGAAGATAATATCATAGTGAGTGGAGTAGATGAAAAGGCGCCCGAGATTAAAAATCCAGAAAACCTTGCCAAGATCATTAGCAACGTGTTCACTGCAGAGATGGAGATACCAGCAGAGACTGTGGATAACCTACAGATCTATAAATTGTTCAGAATGGGTGAGTACGATAAACAACGAAAATATCCTAGGCCAATTTGTGTTCAATTTGCGAACAAATCACACAAAGATATCGTAATGAGGCACATTAAAATTCTTAAGGATAAGCAGTCACCAATAAGAGTGTCCCAACATCAACTGGAAGAAATCAGAGAAAAGAGGAAACACCTATATGATGTACAGAAACAATACGCGGACCGTAACATAGAGACCGTGTTGAAGGGTCATAAGCTCATTTTCACACAAAGCAAATCTGTGTATAGAGATAAAATTGGTAGCCGACCTATGGCCGATGAGATCATCAGTGGAGAAGAGGTAAAGATCGCGATCAGTACGGGGAAGACCACAGAAGACAATGGAAACCGGTTTGCTGCCCACTCAACGCCAGTAGATTCCTATAAACAGGTGAGGCGATCGCTTGTGGAAGTTATGCGTACAGAAAACACTGCCAGTGCAAGTCACAATATATATGCGTTCCGATTTTCCACTAGTGATGGAACAGCGCATGAGGGATCTGAAGATGACGGCGAGCACGGAGCCGGGAGAATGTTACTCAAAGCACTCGCTGATAATGATATAAATAACGCACTGGTGGTCGTCTCGCGGTGGTGTGGTAGTAAAATCAGACCCAGACGTTTCACACATATCAACGAGGTTGGGTTAAGTGCAGCAAGAAATATGCCAGTCCCCGTCTGACGCTAAAATCAAAATCATGAACAGTCACAGGTTAAATATATATTAATAGTAACTCACAGTTAACAGTTGTGTACTTTTTTTTTTTACTTTCATGGCAAATTTGTAATGCCTAAAATATTTATTTCAGTAGTTTTTCATAGGGTTATATTCATGCTGCATGTATATATTTATTTTAGTTTGTGTTTGATAAAATCAAAATCATGAACAGTCACAGGTTAAATATATATTAATAGTAACTCACAGTTAACAGTTGTGTAGTTTTTTTTTTACTTTCATGGCAAATTTGTAATGCCTAAAATATTTATTTCAGTAGTTTTTCATAGGGTTATATTCATGCTGCATGTATATATTTATTTTAGTTTGTGTTTGATAAAATCAAAATCATGAACAGTTACAGGTTAAATATATATTAATAGTAACTCACAGTTAACAGTTGTGTACATTTTTTTTACTTTCATGGCAAATTTGTAATGCCTAAAATATTTATTTCAGTAGTTTTTCATAGGGTTATATTCATGCTGCATGTATATATTTATTTAAGGAAGCTCTAAACGCTGCACGTTAAAGAGTTTTCCGGTAGGTCGGTAATTTTTGGTACATGGAGTGATCCGCCCTTTGTATTTATTCGGGGAAAAAAATTCCGATAATATTCTAAAAATATGAAAATAAATTACCCCCCTTACCGCTCTTTAGGGTGAAAAAGGTAGAAATAGTGTAAATTTGTGAAGGCGACGAAATCATGGCAGACAAGTCTGACAACACTTCGTCTATTTTGAGAAGACGGTATAAAAGCGGAAGATTTCGGCCAAAATTTAAGTCTGCTACAACTTTAGTTCCTTCAACTGAGGCAACAGAAAGAAAAACATTAGAGGATTCAAGGTAAACTTAACGATAATCGTTGCTATAAGGCTTTCGGAAAGAACAATATCTGCATTTACTTGGAATTTTATCATTTAGGAATATTTATACATTTTGGCTTATATTTTGCATTGTTAAAACAAAAGATTGAGCAGGATTATTAATATTTGCCTTCAATTTGAGAATATACTGTAAGGTAAGTTTGATTCTTCTTAAGTCCAGCGGTGGCTCATTTGCTTCAAGGTATAGACTATTTACAGGAGAAGTTCGAAAAGCTCCTAAGCACAGTCGAAGGCCTTGATGATGGACTGCGTCAAGAGCTTTCATGTATGAAGTTCTTGCCGAACCATATACAATGCAACCATAGTCTAATTTAGATCTAACTAAAGAACGATAGAGTTTTAAAAGAGTATTTTTATCCGCCCCCCATTTTGTATTTGCAATAACTTTTAATACATCTAATGCCTTTGTACATTTTTCTTTAAGCATTTTAATATGCGAGATAAAAGAGAGTTTACTGTCAAAGATAATACCTAAAAATTTTATCTCTTTTACTACTTTTATAGGGATTCTATCTAGAAGCAAATGTGGTTCATCATGTGCTTTCCGTTTAGAGCAGAAATGCACGCAAGCGGTTTTACTTTTTGAGAACTTAAATCTATTTTTATCAGCCCAATTTTGAGTTTTGTTTAGACAAAGCTGTAATTTTCGCTCAATATAATTCATACTTCTGGATTTAAAACAAAGAACAAAATCATCGACATATAGATTTCCATGCATATCATTTTTAAGCACTTCTGCTATACTGTTAATTTTTATGCTAAATAATGTGACAGATAAAATACTTCCTTGTGGCACACCCATTTCCTGCTCAAAATTGTCCGAATATGTAGACCCCAAGCGTACTTTAAAATGTCTATCATTCAAAAAATTCTTTATAAAATTGGGCAAGTGTCCTTTAAGGCCCATACTGTAGAGATCTTTCAAGATGCCATATCTCCATGTGGTATCATATGCTTTTTCTAAGTCAAAAAATACAGATACGATATGCTCTTTTTTAATAAAGGCATCTCGAATATACGTTTCCAGTCTTACTAACTGGTCAATAGCACTTCGGTTTTTTCTAAAACCACATTGTATATTAGTTAAAATGTTATTGGTTTCAAGAAACCATATTAAGCGTTCATTGATCATCCTTTCCATGGTTTTACATAAGCAGCTTGTTAAAGCAATTGGTCGGTAATTATTAGGATCTGTGTGGTCCTTTCCAGGTTTTGGAATAGGAATAATTGTTGCTTGCGTCCAGGAAGGTGGAAAAAGACCTCGTGCCCAGATAGAATTAAAAATCTGCAAGAGACATTCTTTACTGTTTTTAGGGAGATGTTTAATTATTTGATTATGTATTTGGTCCGGTCCTACCGCAGTATCATGAGATTTATCTAAAGACTTTTGCAGTTCATTTAAAGTAAATGGTTGATTATAACATTCACGGTTTTCAGATGTAAAATCTAAGGTTTCCTTTTCTTGTGAATTTTTATAGGGAATAAATGTAGGGCTCATGTTCTTTGTGGAAGAATTTTTAGAAATTGTATTAGCTATTTCATTAGTTATTTCTGTTTTATTCGTAATAATTTTATTTCCAATATTAAGATGTTGATATCTTTGAGGACCCTTTCCTTTTATTTTTCTTATTGCGTTCCAAACCTTATTTATCGGAGTATGCGTATTAAGGCTGGAAACAAACTTTTTCCAAGATTTTCGTTTATTAAAATTTATAGTTCTACGAGCTTTTGCTCTAAATATGCGAAAATTGCTTAAATTCATTGATGTTGGTAATCTATTAAATAGTTTTTCCGCTTTTTTTGCGAGATTTAATAGCATCATTGCATTCTTCTGTAAACCATGGTTTTTTAGTTTTAGTAGAATTTGCCGACGTTTTAGGTATACATTTATTTGCTGTGCTTAATAGTATTTCAGTAATTTTTTTAATAGGATCAGGATGGTTTTCAAACTTCTCAGCCGAAAGATCTTGTAAGCATAAGTATTCAAATTTCATCCAATCAGCCTTGTTTAGTTTCCAGTTTTGAACATAACTATTTTCTGGGGGACTATTCACTTCAACGATAATAGGGAAATGATCACTCCCGCATAAATCGTCATGTACTGACCAGTTAAAATCTAAGAGTAAAGAAGGATCTACTAAAGTGATATCTATTGAAGAATATGAACCATTACCCGGATGTAGGTAAGTGTTCGAGCCGTCATTAAGTATACAAAGATTATGTTGTGATACTGCATCTTCTATTTTTTTTCCCTTTATCTGTGATTTTGTCACTACCCCATAGCGGATTATGGGCGTTAAATTCACCAACAATCAGAAATGGAGTAGGCAGTTGTTGTATTAATTCTGTAAGTTCTAAAGATTGTAACTGATAGTTTGGGGGAACGTATACGGAACAAAGGGTAATTGTTTTATCGAGAGAAACGCGAACAGCTACTGCCTGAAGATTAATTTTTAAAACAAGTCGGCTATGAATGTAATTATTATTGACTGCTATAGACGTACCACCCGATGCTCTTTCAGTCAGAGCATAATGGTTATACATACTATAGTTTGTAATACTTATCTTATCAGTTTCTTTCAAATGTGTTTCTTGTAAACATAAAGCTACCGGGCAATGGTCCTGAATTAGTAAAGATAATTTGTTAAAGTTGACTCTAAAACCTCGGCAATTCCATTGTATTAATGTAGGATGATTCATTTTTATTTGATACTAGATGAAATCCCGCGCAAGCACGGGAATTGAATTTATACCACTAACGACAGAAAAAATTTAATAATCTATATATTGTGTATACATATATGCATATACATAATAAACATAGTTTTTACTGACAGCCTACAGGCTTATAGCAGGAAGAAATACTTTGTTCAAAATCCAGCATGAAGTAGAAGTACGTCTCCACCCCCACCTTTGTAAAACTTAAATAATTTCATTTATTGACGTTTATTGTGAAACCTGTTATATACTATGTTACATGTATGGATATTGTATATATTGTGTTATGGATATTGTACTTCAGATGCTCTTATTTCATTTTCGTCAAGAAATGCACATTTTGCTGAGAAATTGATTTTTTTTTTTGTAAAAATTCACAGGTACTTGGGTCTTGGTTTATAAATATGTATGTACCTTATTGATATGTAAAAACTGTATCTTACCTCATTTTTTTTTGTACATATCAATAAGGTACATACATATTTATAATCCAAGACCCAAGTATGTGTAAAAATTAGCTCTTATATAACGCCCTATGAGTACACTGGCGGATTTAGAGGGGGGCAGACCCCCTCCCGTTTTGTGTCCAAAATATACATAAAATTTAATAAATCATTTTTTTTGGGGTGTGTGTGCGTGGGCCCCTACCCCAACCCCAAACTGCCCCCCCCCCTTTCAAGATTCCTGGATCCGCCACGGGAATAGGCCGAGTATTTGATACAAAAGACTGTATTCAGAAAAAACTGAAATGTATTGATTAAAGCACAAAATTTTACAGCATAATTGTATTTGAACAATGCCTTATTCATTAATTTTCTCTTTTCATGTAAGCAAGTTTATTACAAAGTACAAATTGTACTTCGGGTTCGTTGCCACGATGCTCTCAGTGAGGAATATATACAAATTTATCAGGAAAACCTTCTAAATATCAGTAATAGTCTTTCAATATATAAATATATTCACAACTTACAGTGTTATCAATGATTTACCATTATTTCAATGACAATTCACACAAAAGCTTTTTTTTATGTTAAAGCAGCTATTTTCTTTTTAACATCGGGCTCGATGCTATATGATGTTCTAGAAGCTTCCGTTAATATTACGATCGGTGAATGACAGAAATAATTTGCACATTTTCCTTTTTAATCGGTTATCACAACTTATTTCTTTTATATCATTTAAATCAAGTTTTGATTGAATTATACAGTAATGACGTTTAATGAAATAAATAAACGATTGCATGTTGTCAGTTTCATTAAAAATTGCCCCCCTGTGGGGACCCGGGGTGAAAAGAATAGGTCCCCGGCACCCCCTTGCATGTCGTAAAAGGCGACTAAATGGGGCAACCTGTTGGCCGTGGGTTGCGACCCGTGTTGGTGGAGAAGGGGATCCTGGTGGCTGAGGTCTGCAGGTGCTGGGTGTAACGCACCTGACATGACCAACTCCACTTTGGCCACATATTCATCTAGACGGGAGGTCAAGTTTGGCCCGACTTGATCAATCGGCTAGTCATGCCGAGCTGATAATATCTGCATGCCTTAGTATTGATGTTTTGCAATTTCTATAATTATATATCTTCTTCGTTTTGCAATGTTCCAATACACCGACGTTTCCATGTTGATATATATATATATATATATATATATCAAGCGGTGGCTTAGGGTCAATCAGGCATATCATGTCTGAGTATAGTTTCTTTGTATCCTCTTGGTATCAGTCTTACTAGATGTCCGTTTGACTAGATATCGGGCGGGGAGCAAGGACTCTGAAACTTTTCTCAACTAACCATGGCTCTTTCAAAAAAACGTTGTTACCCATCAGGTTTTGAAATATCTTTTAATGATGAACAAAATAATTCTGTTGTGGAACACTGGCCCTGCTTCATCATACTTGAAGCACAGATTTCAGATCAACATACAAAGCCTTTGACAAAAGTATCGCCTTTTATAATACAAAAAGGTATACAGGGGGTTATTGGTACACCAAAGTCGGGTAAAAAGATGAAAACAGGTGCTCTTCTCATTGAAGTAGCCAAAAAACAGCATTCAACATCCTTGTTGGCACTAAAAAAAACTTGCAGATATACCTGTACTTGCAAAAGTTCACAGTGGACTCAACCAAAGTAAAGGTATTCTATTTGACAGAGACCATGACCTGGATGATATTCCTGAACAGGAAATCCAATCTGAATTGGAGTCCCAGGGTGTGGTCTCTGTGAAACGGTTCACCAAAAAACGTAACGATAACATTGAACCTACAAATACTTACCTTCTTACCTTTGGAATGCCAACCCTCCCTACGAACATCAAAGTTGGGTTGTACCAAATGAAAGTTGAACTGTTCATCCCAAATCCGCTTCGGTGTTTCAAATGCCAGCGATTTGGGCATGGACAAAATAATTGCAAAGGCACAGAAACATGTTTCAGGTGTGGTGAAGAGGGCCATGTCGGCAAAGGTTGTCAAAAGGAACCTAAATGCAAGAACTGTAAAGGTAACCATATGGCTTCTTCAAAACAATGTCCTTTATGGAAAAAAGAAAAAGAAATTCAACTAGACATATGCAGCATCTACATCATACATAAAATTATTTCAAGTACTTTATCAATAAGCAATATTTATGAGAATGTTAAATATCAAAATAACGAAGTTTATCTCCTAAAACCGGAAGTTGACGTTTTTGTTTCCGGTGGAATCAAACATATTTCAAAACAACGAAGAGATGCAATAAAGTGATGCAAGATTTAATTTAAAAAAAGAAAAGTTAAAATTTTCGATTTCTTTGATCACTTCCTGTAGCAAGCGGAAGTGACGACTGACGCGTTTAACCCAAATGATTTCGCCTACTCCTCAAGGTCTATTACTCATAAAAACTAGGTGTTTTAATCTTTTACCTGTTTTTGAGATCTCGCGCAGAAATCTTCTCATTTTAAGGACAAGAAAACATGCGACCGGAAGTGAATTTTTGAAAGGTATTTAAGGTTACTCTCGACCTTTGCACTCTGAATAACATATTTAAAATTCATTTCAAAAACTTTATCTATAAAGAATATTTATGGGAAAGTAGAATACTCAAATTATATAGTTTTTTCTCTTATAACCGGAAGTTGTCGTTTTTGTTTCCGGTGGGACCAACATCTTTCGAATCTGCGAAAAAGATGCAATAAAGTGATCCAATTTTTATTCAAAAAAAGACAAGTTGAAATTTTCGATTTCTTTGATCACTTCCTGTGACGACCGGAAGTGACGGCTGACGCTCTAAACCCAAATATTTTTGCCTACATCTTAAGGTCTGTTGCTCATATAAGTTTGGTGTCTTAATCTCTCACCGTTTCGGAGATCTTGCCCAGACAACTTCTCATTTTGAGGACAGAAAAACACGCGACCGGAAGTGAATTATACAAAGATATTTGACGTTTCTCTTGACATTTGCAGTCTGAATAAGATATTTAAACTTCATTTCAAATACTTTATCTACAAAAGATATTAATGGGAAAGAAAAATACTCAAATTATGTCGTTTTTCTCTTATAACCGGAAGTTGACGTTTTTGTTTCCGGTGGGACCAACATATTTCGAAACTACAAAAGAGATGCAATAATGTTATGTAAGTATTGATTTAAAAAAGGAAAGTTGAAATTTTAGGATTTCTTTGATCACTTCCGTAAGCGACCGGAAGTGCCGACGACGAACGAAAAGGTAATTCTGTTTACCTATAAGTCATGTACTAACCTCTCCAACAAGTCTCCAGTTCAAATCTTTAGCCATTAATGCAAAAAAGGGGCGACAAAATTTCATTTTAAAATCAGGAAATTGTCAATAACTTGGCACCGGAAGCGAATTTTCAAAATTCCTCCAAGATGTATCAAGTTCCTATAGATGCGCATTATTCCTGAAAATTTCATTGAAAACCACTGTATATTTGCTGAGAAATCGCGTGCACAAAATTTAGGGAAAAAAATAAGAATACCTTAGATTCAGAACATAGGAAAAAAGTACAAAAAACAAGTAAATGGAAGTATTCAACTGACATGAGTTATAGAGAGGAAAAAAAGAGAAAGAGTGCTGAAACTTATAGACTGGATGCTCAGTGCAGAGAATGGAAGAAAGGAAAGAGTAAAGAAAAGTACAGGACAGACTTTGAACATCAAAAAAATGTCAAGAAAGCAAGTATTGAGAAGTACAGGAGAGACATGAAACATCAGATAAATGTCAAGAGAAGAAGCCTTGAAAAGTACAAGACAGACTTAGAATATAAGACCAATGTAAAACAGAGGATCTTGAAGAAATACAAGGAAGATAAAACTTTCAGGGTGAAAAACAAAGCTTGTAATGTTCATAGGTATAGAACAAATGAAACTTTTAAAAGAAATATGCAAGAAAGAGCTGCAAGGAGATATCGGACTGACACTGAAGTTCAGTCAAAAGTGAAGAAAAGTAGCAAGGTTAGCTACCATTCCTCTGTAGAAATACAGAAGAAGAAAAAAGAGAGAGTCACACAAAAAAGGAGATTGAAACAATTAAACTTGAAAAAGGAAGAAGAAGTCATCAGGTTGTTTAAGGAAAAGGCCATGGAGGGGCCTGATTATGCTTGTGCATGTTGCCATAGGCTTTTGTTCAAAAATCAAGTTCTAGCTTGTGAACATCAAATGTATCAAAAAAGTGAATCAGCAAAAACTATTTCTGACATTTGTTTGCTAGATAAGTATTTGCATGAATGTTCGGAATCTTGTCCAGAAGCGTGTACAAAATCATCATTATGGATTTGTTACACTTGTCACAGGAAAATGTTGAGTGGCAAAGTACCAGCAGAGGCTGCAGCAAATGGCATGATTCTGGAGGATATTCCACCTGAACTGATGAAGTTAAACAGCTTGGAACAGCATCTGATTGCAATTCACATACCATTTATGAAGGTTATGGCTCTTCCCCATGGTGGGCAGCAAAATATACATGGACCTGTTATTTGTGTGCCTTCAGATATGAGAAAAACTGCCAGCTTACCATTGCCACAGGATGAAAACTTGTTACTGCGCATGAAATTGAAAAGGAAGTTGAATTACAAAGGCTACTTTGAATATCAGTTTGTTAATGTTAATCATGTTAAGTCAGCCTTATTGTACTTAAAAGAAAACAATCTGTGGTATAAGGATGTGAAAATTGAATCAACGGAAGGTTTAGAAACTCATGAAGAAATGTCAGAAGATGTAGATAGTACAAAAGAAAATGCAGAAATTGAAGAGGAAATAGTTGCATATGACACTTGTTTACAGCCTGTTAATGTTGCACAGGAAGTTTTAGACCATTATTTTGATGATGTGTACAACATTGCACCAGGCGAAGGAAAAAATCCTGTTCGAATGTTACAGGAACCTGGAAATGAAGCTAAGGCATTTCCTTGTCAATTTCCAACAGGTCATTTTTCGTGGAATGAAGAAAGATCAGAGAAAATAACACTTTCTAGATATTTCAACAATAGATTAATGAATGCTGATAACAGGTTTGCAAAGGATACCAATTACATTTTCTTCAGCCAGTACCTGTCTGAATTGAATCAGGTGATTGAGAAAACTCAAATTTCACTTAGAAAATCTCTAAGTAAATGTACTAGTGGAAAACCAGTAACTGTAAATATGCTGCAAGATCCTGCTACTCTCTCTTGTTTGCTGGGAAATGATGATGCTATGAGATTTATGCAACCGATAAGAGGAACACCTGCATATTGGGCATCTGCACAGAAAGACCTCTTTGCTATGTTAAGGCAATTAGGAATCCCAACATGGTTTTGTTCTTTTTCTGCTGCAGAGTACAGATGGAATGATGCTGTTAAAGCCATATTGCATCAACAAAATGATGACAGAAATGCGGATGAAATGGAATGGTCAGAGAAGAATGATATATTAAGGTGCAATCCAGTTACAGTGGCTAGAATGTTTGAACATAGATTTCAAATATTTCACAAGGAGGTCATACTCTCCCCAGCAGAACCAATAGGAAAAGTAGTAGACTTCTTTCAAAGAGTTGAGTTTCAACAGAGAGGATCTCCCCACATGCATTGTTTATACTGGGTTGAAAATGCACCTAATATTGATTCTGACGGGGAGGAAGCTATATGTAACTTCATTGACAGATATGTGACATGTGCTGTACCATCAGAAAGTGATGATGTAGAATTGAGAAAAAGCGTCTTAGAAGTACAGCAACACAGCAAGAAACACTCGAAATCTTGTAAAAAGAAGGGTACAGAGTGTAGGTTTAATTTCCCTAGGCCTCCATCTCAGAAGACCTTCATAACAAATACTCAAGATGAAGAAAACTTAAATGAGTGTGATAAAGAGATAAAGGTTAACAAGGCATATGCGAAAGAGATATTACTTAGTGTATGGGATAGAGTACAAAATGAAGAAGGAATCATAAGGACAGATGAGTTATTTGATGATCTGTCACTAACTCAAGAGCTCTATGAGGAAGCCCATAACATGTTGTCAGCAAAGAGATCAGTCATACTTGAGCGCTGCCCAAATGAAGTGTGGACGAACCAATATAACAGATGTCTGCTAAAATCCTGGGATGCTAACATGGACATACAATTTGTTCTAGACCCATTCAGTTGCATTGTATATATTGTTTCTTATATATCGAAGTCAGAAAGGGAAATGGGCATGTTACTAAGACAAACAAAGTTGGAGGCTGAAGAAGGAAATTTTGATGCAAGACAGACGATGAAGAAAATTGGTTCAGCTTATCTGCATCACAGAGAAGTAAATTCACAGGAAGCTGTTTACAGAGTATGCAACTTAAAAATGAAGGAATGCTCTAGGAAAGTTGTTTTTGTGCCCGTAGGTGACAATCCAGTGCGCTTAAGTAAGCCTCTGTCTTTGCTGAGGAAGAAAACATCAAAGGATGTAGAGATCATCGAAGAGGAAGATGATGATGAGAATGAGGTTTGGATGACAAACATTATTGAACGTTACATGAACCGACCAGATAAACCAATTTTCAGTGAAATGTGTCTTGCAGACTTTTGTTCTGAGTTCCGAGTGCTTGCAAAATCTCAAGTCCCTAAAAAGGAAAATCAAAATGTGTTCGAATTACAGAATGGAAAGGGTTACATACAACGAAGAACAAGAACACAGCCTGCTGTTGTTAGGTATCCTAGGTTCAATGTTGAGAAAATGTCAGAAAAATATCATCAATCTCGATTGCAGCTTTTCCTTCCTTATTGGACAGAGACACAGTTGAAACCACCAGGGTTTGACTTATATGAGGATTTCTATGAAACTGGTTATGTGAAAATTTCTGGCAGAAAACAAATGCAATCTGTGAAGTCAGTTGTTGATTCCAATCACTCGCGGTTTGCAAAAAATGAGGAAGTGATTGACAATGCTCAGGAAGCATACGAGATGAATGGTGAACCAGAAGATGCATGGTCACGCATATGTCCAGAAACAGAGGTTCTCAGAAGGGAAGGTGTAGCACAGAGAAAGGAAAACATGGTACCAGAAGAGGAAAGTACTGATATCATACCTGAGATTGAAAGCGAGACACATAATGCAGATGTTATGTATCATGTTCAACAAAATGTAATTTCAAGAGAGGATATGTCACCTGTTCTTCAAAATTTGAATGAAACACAGAGTGAAATATTTTATCTGGTGCACAACTGGTGTCTTGCAAAAATAGCAGGAGAGAAATGTGAACCCATGCATTTATTTGTTACTGGTGGTGCAGGTACTGGTAAAAGTCACCTCATAAAAGCAATTCATTATGAAGCATCACGTTTGCTTTCAAGAATAATGTCTTAACCAGAAAGGGTACCAGTTCTCCTCGCAGCATTCACAGGAACAGCAGCTTTCAACATCGGTGGAAATACACTTCACCACTTGTTTTCTTTAACAAAGTATCTTCCTTTACCATATGAACCTCTTGGAGAACAGAGTCTCAGTGAATTGAGAGTGAAGATAGGAGATCTTCAGATCCTTATCATTGATGAGATATCAATGGTATACAAAAGACTTCTGTACTACATACATGAAAGACTGGTGCAGATTAAGAAGTGCAAAGAGCCATTTGGAGGGGTTTGCGTTATTGCTGTTGGGGACTTTTACCAACTTCCTCCCGTTAAGCAGCGAAAAGATGAGAGACTTTACAAAGAAAATATGAGTTATCCTATGGACTACTGGCTTGACTTGTTTAAGTTGATCGAGTTAAAAGAAATAATGAGACAAAGAGGAGATCTGCTTTTTGCTAAGGTCCTAAATTCCCTTCGTGTACGAGAGAGAGATGAATCATTGACAGAAGATCAAAGTAATATGTTAGAAGACTGTATCAGGGAAGGACCAGATGATTGTTACTTTTGGTTGCATTTCACAAACTTTACGTTCCAAAGGAAAGAAAATAATTCTGCAGAACATTCAAAGCTTAAGCAGACATTTTGGAGATCTACAAAATGATCTGAGGTTCAACCAGGCAGATATTATTTGTTTAACAGAGACATGGCTGAGAGCTGGGGAGAACACAGAGAAATATGCACTTCAAGGGTTTCAGTTTCATCATCTTCCTAGAGAGGAAGCATATGAAGAGGGTAGTGTCATAAATCACAGTTTAAGCATGTCAAAGGGTGGTGGTGTTGGATTATATCTGAAAGACAAGGAAATTTGTTATGATGTTCTTTCATTGTCCAAAATGAATATTGAAGGAATGGCTGTGAAATTAAATCAGGAAAATATTTTGCTGTTGACTTTGTATCGCCCATGCGTGACTAAAACAGCATCATTTCTTCACATGCTTGAGAAAGTTTTTGTCCACTTGAAGGCACATGATCAAAATAGTATTGTCTTAGGTGATTTTAACGAGGACGCAAAATCTAATGGTCCAATTCAAAGGTTTATGAGAAATCAAAACTTCAGACAGATTGTATCCTTTAACACAACTGAAGGGGGGACAATTTTGGATCATGTGTATGTATCTAGTTCCATGGAGGTTGAAGTCCATCGATTACCAACATATTATAGTTATCATGATGCTGTTCTTCTGAAATTACAAGATGAATTATAATGCTCTGTCTTTTTAGAGCATACCAGTGTTATTAGATATGCATCCTGCAATGACGGACAAATATGTTAAAATCTCAGTCAACTGAAAACAAAGATCCTGTAATGAAACAAGGATAACCTTAAACGGTTTGTGGTTAGTTTGCTATTTTGACCTTGTATTTGTACATAGCATTTTCACCTATTGACTGTACATTTTGAAATTTGTTGTACAGTTGAACTTGTAAATGTGTAATATTGATTTGTATTATTTATGTCTTTCTTGTAGTCAAAAGATAATCAGCACTAAATATAATTGATCTGCTTGTGTTGAAATAGTGGAAACATTTTGGCACATGTTTTTCTTTGGAATCAGATGGTCTAGTTATTTTAGATTTACTAATAAAATGCAAGTGACTTTTAAGTGGTATCCTGTAGTGTCCTGTATTACGTAGAACAAAAATCATAGCCTTTTGGATGTTTACATGTAGATTAACTTGTTCTCAGTAGATTATTAGCTGTCTATTTGTTGTGGTAGAATTTGTTACATTTAAACTTTGCTACCTGGGTTAAATCCTAACAACTGAATGTCGAGCCTGATCACAAAAGACAAAAAACTTAAAAAATATAATTAAATTACTTATATTTAGGGATGTGTATGGTAAATAAGTGAAACTCAGAATATTTATCCTAAATGTATGTCTTAGATCTCTTGTGAAATTATGTTTTAGTTTTGCAAATGTCATATCAGGGACAACTACTCAGTATAGTTTTAAGTAATTATCAGAAGATACACAATTCCTTCAACCTCTCTTTTTTACACAAAGCATAACATAGCTACTTAAACTTTTTATTTGATATATCTCACTGGAATTTTATTGCTGTTAATTGGAAATTCATAATGGATGCTTTGAGAATTATAGTTATGGTTTTATTTTCTAGCTAGGACTCTCAAAAGATTTTTTGCAGTAAGGAAGTTATAAGAATTCAACTTTCCAAACATAATGGGTTTGGGGGAACTGGCTATTGATGGATACCTATAAGTGACTTAGAGACAGTCTGAGCAATGGTTCAGATTTTAGAATTATAATTAAAAGTGAAAAGTGTAAATTTGATCCAAGAATGAGATTCACATTTTTTAAAAAAAAAAAAAAAGGGGGGGGGGGAAAGTGTAGCCGAGAGAACTTGCGTTAAAAGAATAGCTAGGTTGAGGACAGTGATGAGTGATCATGTGATAGATTAGAGAGAATATAGGGAGATGCATGACTTAAAGAAGTAATGAAGATACTGTTATTTTTGTTGAATTTCACAGTAATCAGTGCGTACCACTTACAAACCCCCAAATGCTCATTTTGACCTAAAGGGCCTAAGCATTGATACAAGTCTAAGACAATTCTCAAGAACTGTTACAAGTCTTAGAGATTATTTTTATTGAAGGTGGAAAGAAAAAGTAATTAAAATAAAAAGAATGGGGAGGATATTTTCAAATTTCTAATATTTTTTATGTAAAAATATTTATATGTAGCTTAATTAAATCTAGTTAGTTCACATAAACGCAAAAAAATATTAAGAAAAGCTAAGAAATATAATATATCCTGCTCAAAACCCTACTTCCACCTCCCCGCGGTGAGCAGGGGGCAACGGACTATGTCCGGCAAACGGAAGAGGTACAAAAAGCCTTTGTGTTAGATTATTTTCTAAATAAAAATAAACTAAAAGGTACAAATCATACGCATTTGCACATAATTGATATTTCAATAAAACAAGGGTTCCATAGGGTCAAACTTGTTTGTTTTCATTGATGTAAATCATTATTGCCAGTCAGAAAGAATTCCTGAAGGTTGATGCTAATGTTTCCGTCAAAAGATGATTTTCTTGCGAAATGAATCAGTTTATTATGCAGAGGATTTTGCTTCATTCTTTAAGTACCTACTAGTATATAAGGGAAATAAATTTTATGAGTTGCTCAACTTCAACTCTTAGTGGTGTCAGAAATACAATTTTAGGAGTTGCTTAACTTCAAGCTTTAAAGGTGAAATACACTGATTTCTTTTTTCAAACATATTCTCTTTGGCCCCTGTGAGTCCCTAATTTTAAGGATCAGCAGCTTTTTCTGGATAATAAAGATCTCGTCATTTTGAAGACTTTTTGTACAACAGTTATTCAGAAGTTACGTTTTCAAGCTATGTAGAATAGAAATATTTAGGGACCAGCACTTCAAGTTCTGAACGGGGTTATTTTATGAAAATTGATAGTTGAATATTGTACCAGTCCAGTGATTTGACAGATTGGTTTTTGTACAGAGTTATTGAACCTGATTATTGTTGACATTTGTAGAGAAGTTTAAATGAGCTTGTATATGTGAATATTTACTTAAAATTGCAGGACTATGTACTGGGGTATAATGTATGCCTTTCATGTAGTTGATAGGTGATTATTGACAAGTTTAAGTGATTTGTATGTGTTGAAATAGTTTGTGCACATGTTTTGAGTTACGTAGCCTAAGACTGTAGGAATCAGCTGGTCACAGCTGTGGCAAAGTTGTGGTATTTTTAGCTTACTTGATATGTTAAGGACTTTTAATTGGTCTTCTGTAGTATATAATCCATAGATTTATAGATGCAGTCATGTTTTCTTGTAGATTAACTTGTTTTCAGTTGATTTTCGGTGGTAATTGTGTTGTTGTAAACTGGAATTCCGAATTGTTTACAAACTTGGTCGTCGTAATTGTGGGAGGTCGAGCCCGATCGTAAATGTTACGATAGGAGTTAATCGTGTTATTTGTTGTGTTAAATGGATAATAATTTACTTATTTCGAATTAGGAATGTATTTCGTGATTACTTTGATTCAAAATAGTTGACTTGTATGTAGTTATTAGATTCTTCTATAGACTTTGCCGCTTACAGGAAATGTCACTAGAGACTCTCCAGCATTTTACGACGTTTCCAACGTTTTCCAACTTGTACGTCATGTTTTTGTATAAAAAAGGAGAGATTCAAGGAATTTTTGCTCTTCTGCTAGGATCTTTTGTTAAGAGAAGCTGCGTTTTTAGGGATAAGGATTTAGAAGTTAGCATGGGTTGGGCGTTTTGAATGTAGAAGAAAAGCCAGGTATATTTTCAGCAACTTTTGGGATATTTGTGGAATTTTATAGGAAGTTTTGGTCAATTTTAGTGACTTTTCACTGAGGAATTAGAGTTTGTTGAAATTTGCTGTCAATCTCTAACCAGAGTTATCGTTCCCGCTACGCGCCACTAATACCTCTGTCAATGACTAAAAAAGTAGTACGGAAGGCGGAGATTAAGCATTCTGGTCCCTTATGGCCCCTAAAACGTTATATATGATGAAAATTTTAAAATATATGGTTGCAGATTGTGAAGATGAACATTTTTGCTTCAATAATTAACATCAAAATATTTAACGTTAAAGAGTTATAGGTGAAAGACTTTTGGCCCCTCTGAGCCCCTAATTTGAGGGGTCAGCCCCTTTTTCTTGATATCACATGAAAGGTCTTGTAATTCTGAAGACTTTTTGTTCAACAACTATTCAGAAGTTTCGTTCCGTTTTCAAGATATGTAGACTTGAAATATTTAGGGGCCGTCCCTTTAAGTCCTTATAGGGGCTGTTTAGGAAAAATTATTAGGATGCACATTATTGAGAACATCATTCTAAACAACTTTTGTTCAATATTGCTTTTCAAAATGTTTCCTCTTTTCGAGATATCAATCGTCAAAGATTAAGCATTCTGGCCCCTTATGGCCCCTAAAACGTTATATTTGATGAAAATTTTAAAATATATGGTTGCAGATTGTGAAGATAAACATTTTTGCTTCAATAATTAATATCAAAATATTTAACGTTAAAGAGTTATAGGTGAAAGACTTTTGGCCCCTCTGAGCCCCTAATTTGAGGGGTCAACCCGTTTTTCTTGATATTACATGAAAGGTCTTGTAATTCTGAAGACATTTTGTTCAACAACTATTCAGAAGTTTCGTTTCGTTTTCGAGATAAGTAGACTTGAAATATTTAGGGGCCGTCCCTTTAAGTCCTTATAGGGGCTGTTTAGGAAAAATTAAAAGGATGCACATTATTGAGAACATCATTCTAAAAAACTTTTGTTCAATATTGCTTTTGAATATGTTTCCTCTTTTCGAGATATCAATCGTCAAAGATTAAGAATTCTGGCCCCTTATTACGCTATATTTGATGAAAATTTTAAAATATATGGTTGCAGATGGTGAAGATGAACATTTTTGCTTCAATAATTAATATCAGAATATTCAACGTTAAAGAGTTATAGGTAAAAGACTTTTGGCCCCTCTGAGCCCCTAATTTGAGGGGTCAGCCCCTTTTTCTTGATATCACATGAAAGGTCTTATAATTCTGAAGACTTTTTGTTCAACAACTATTCAGAAGTTTCGTTTCGTTTTCGAGATATGTAGACTTAAAATATTTAGGGGCCGTCCCTTTAAGTCCTTATAGGGGCTGTTTAGGAAAAATTGAAAAAATGCACATTGTTTAGATCATCATTCTAAACAACTGTTGTTCAATATTGCTTTTCAAAATGTTTCCCCTTTTCGAGATATAAATCATCAAATATTAAGCATTCTGGCCCCTTGTGGCCCCTATTTATGTGTCATATGACGTAAAAATCATAATATATAGTTGTAGTTTGTTAAGATAAATATTTTTGTTTCAGTAATGTATACAAAAATATTGGTTGTTTAAGAGTTATCGATTAAAGACTTTTGGCCCCTATCAGACCCTAATGTGATGAGTCAGCACTTTTTTCTTGATATCGTGTTAAAGATCTTTTTATTCTGCAAAAATATTGTTCAGTATGTTTTAACAAAATAATTATACTTTAAAAGATATGATACAAAATGTCTCAAAAATTCACTCATGATTCGTGTCCTAAATTTCGACCCCTACCGAGCTTCCATACTAGGCACTTCCGGAAAATATTTAAACCCAGGTGCATAATGGCAACATGTCCTCTATCATCACTGAAAATTTCAGCGCTCTAGCTTAAGCCGTTTTTGAGTTCCATCACAGACAAGGAGGTCCTCTGAATTTTAATGAAAGGGCGATAACTTTCGACCGGAAGTGATTTTTCAAATTTTAAAATGCCGGTACAAACTTCAGATGATAAGGCATAAACCCTGAAAATTTGAAGTAAATCGACCGAGCCATCTCTGAGAAATCTTCTGCACAAAATCGGTAAGGAGAAAAAAAAGAAGAATAATAATAAAAGTGAAAAAGAAACATAAGAATAATAGAAGGGTCTTCCGCTGAAGACGGAAGACCCTAAAAAGTAAAATCTGAGAAAAGAATACCGTACCCAGAAGCAAAGAAGCTAGTCAACATGTACAGTGTTCCTAGACCAAATTTAACATCATATGCAACTGTTTCAAAATCGTCCTCAATGAAGGACGTTTCTACTCAGGTTTCTGAGAATGATATTCTTAAGCAAACCTTAACATCTAAGATGTCTACGTCATCAAATGACAAAGCTAAATCTGTTTCGACACCTGCTTCTGCAGGACCTGCAGCTGTGGCTGCACCAAACCCTGTGGCTACGACTGCATCAAAGTCAACAGCTGCGGGTATATCAAAATCATCTGGTAGACAGAATAGGTCTCCCTCTAAAAACACTAAGAAGCAGTCGAGTGATCGATTACCGAAAGCAGCAAAAGATCCCGTCGCTCTGCATAATAAATATGGGGTCTTTGAGGAAATGGACGTTACACCATGCCATTCTTCCTCGCGAGTCCGAAGTGAATCGCCCAATAAAATTAAAGGGAGGATTTCCCCCATTTCCCATCATAAGAAATAGAAATGAATCATCCTACATTCATACAATGGAATTGTCGAGGTTTTAGGGTTAATTTTAACGAATTATCATTACTTATTCAGGACCATTGCCCGGTAGCTTTATGTTTACAAGAAACACATTTGAAAAAAACAGATAAGATCAATATTAAAAATTATAGTATGTATAGCCATTATGCTCAAACTGATAGAGCATCTGGTGGTACTTCTATAGCAATTAACAATAAATACATTCACAGCCAAATAAGTTTGAAAACTAATCTTCAGGCAGTAGCTGTACGCCTTTCCCTTGATAAAACAATTACCCTTTGTTCTGTATATGTACCCCCACACTATCAATTACAACTTATAGACCTCACAAAATTAATAAAACAACTCCCTGCTCCATTTCTGATTGTCGGTGACTTTAATGCCTATAATCCGCTATGGGGTAGCGATAAAATCACAGATAAAGGGAAAATAATCGAAGATGCAATATCGCATCATAATCTTTGTATACTTAATGACGGCTCAAACACCTACTTGCATCAGGGTAATGGTTCATATTCTTCAATAGATATCAGTTTAGTAGATCCTTCTTTACTCCTAGATCTAAGTTGGTCAGTGCATGATGATTTATGCGGGAGTGATCATTTCCCAATTATTCTTAAAGTACATAAACCCTCCGAAAACAACGTTCAAAACTGGAAATTAAACAAGGCTGACTGGAATAAATTTGAATACTTATGCTTACAAAATATTTCTGTTGAAAAATTTGAAAACCATCCTGATCCTATTCAAAATTTTACTGAAATACTATTAAATATTGCAAACGAATGTATACCTAAAACCTCGACAAATTCTACTAGAACGAAAAAACCAAGATTTACAGAAGAAGGCAATGAAGCGATAAAAGCTCGCAAAAAAGCAGAAAGATTATTTAATAGATTACCTACATCATCAAACTTAAACAATTTTCGTGTATTTAGAGCAAAAGCTCGCAGAACTATTAATTTTAGCAAAAGAAAGTCTTGGAAAAAGTTTGTTTCAAATCTAAATTCACATACCCCAATAAATAAAGTTTGGAACGCAATAAGAAAAATAAAAGGAAAAGGTCCTGAAAAATATCAACATCTTAGTATTGGAAATCAAATTATTACTGATAAGAAAGAAATATCTAATGAAATGGCCAATGCAATCTCCAAGAATTCCTCGACAAACAACATGAGTCCTAGTTTTATAACATACAAAAATACTCAAGAAAAGAAAACATTAGATTTTACATCCGAAAACAAAGAATGTTATAATGAACCATTTACTTTTGAAGAGTTGCAAAAATCTCTAGATAAATCTCACGACACAGCTGTAGGACCAGATCATATCCACTATCAATTAATTAAACATCTTCCTAGAGAGAGTAAAGATTGTCTTCTGCAAATTTTTAATACTATCTGGAAACGAGGGGATTTTCCACCTTCCTGGACTCAAGCCACAATTATTCCTATTCCAAAACCTGGAAAGGACCATGCAGACCCTAATAATTATCGACCAATTGCGTTAACAAGTTGCTTATGTAAAACCATGGAACGGATGATCAATGAACGATTAATATGGTTTCTTGAAACCAATAACATTCTTACAAATATACAATGTGGTTTTAGAAAAAACCGAAGTACTATTGACCAGTTAGTAAGACTGGAGACCTTTATTAGAGATGCTTTTGTTCAAAAAGAGCATGCTGTATCTATATTTTTTTACTTAGAAAAAGCGTACGATACTACATGGAAATATGGTATTTTAAAAGATCTTTACAATATTGGTCTCAAAGGAAATTTACCTAATTTTATTAAGAACTTTTTAAATGATAGGACTTTTAAAGTGCGATTAGGATCTACAGATTCAGACAATTTTGAACAAGAAATGGGTGTACCACAAGGAAGTATTCTTTCAGTCACATTATTTAGCATTAAAATAAATAGTTTGGCTGAAGTACTTAAAAATGATATGCATGGTAGTTTATATGTTGATGACTTTGTTCTGTGTTAATGACTTTGTTCTGTGTTATAAGTCCAAAAATATGAATTTTATTGAGCGGCGGTTACAATCATGTCTAAACAAAATTCAAAATTGGGCCGATAATAATGGTTTTAAATTTTCAATGAGTAAAACGGCGTGTGTGCATTTTTGTTTAAAACGGAAAACCCATGATGATCCAAATTTGCAATTAAATGGAAATCCAATAAAAGTAGTTAAAGAAATAAAGTTTTCAGGTGTCATCTTTCATAATAAACTCTCTTTTATTCCACATATAAAGATGCTTAAGGAAAAATGCTTAAAGGCACTAGATATTATTCAAGTTATAGCAAACACGAAATGGGAGCTGATAAAAGTACCCTACTTAAACTGTATCGCTCTTTAGTAAGATCGAAACTAGACTATGGGTGTATTGTGTATGGATCAGCTAGGACTTCCTATATGAAAGCTCTCGACGCAATCCATCATCAAGGTCTTAGATTGTGCTTGGGGGCTTTTCGGACATCTCCTAAAGATAGTTTATATGTAGAGGCAAATGAACCACCTCTAGATTTAAGAAGAATTAAACTTGCCTTACAGTATATAATTAAATTAAAAGCAAACACCGATAATCCTGCTCATGACTGTGTTTTTCATCCACAAAATGCACATTTATTTGATAAAAACAAGAAATGCATAAAACCACTTTGTTTTCGATTTAAAAATCATATTAGAGATTCTGAACTACCATTGGATATTGTCAAACCTACTACTCTTTCTGAAATACCACCATGGAAATTAATTAAACCAGTAGTTAACAAATCCTTATCCGAACTAAAGAAATCAGAAACAAATCCCCTCATTTTTCAACAGAAATTAGTTGAAATAAAATCTAAACATCCTACAACAGAAATTTACACAGATGGTTCTAAGGACAGAGGTAGGGTTGCTGCCGCTGCAGTGGTCAAAAATGATGTTTTTTCTATTCGACTTCCGAACGAAGCAACAATTTTTACGGCCGAAGCAAAAGCTATACAACTAGCTTTTGAATATATTACAACTTCTAGTGAAAAATCGTTTACAATATTTTCAGACTCGCTCTCATGCTTAGAGTCCATACACAATATGAACACAGATCACCCATACATTTTGGATATATTGACTAAGTTCTATCATCTGACTCAACAAGGTAAAGTTGAATTTTGTTGGATTCCGAGTCATATTGGTATTCCGGGTAATAACAAGGCCGATAGTTCTGCAAAAACTGCTCTTCAATATGAAATCGTTTCTTTTAAAATTCCTTACACCGATCTAAAGTATTTAGTCAAACTTTATGTAAATTCTCTTTGGCAGATATTTTGGGATTTTTGTGATAATAATAAATTGTATGCAATACAAAACAAAGTTAATCAATCATCTGATTTCGGCCTGAAACGTCAAGACGAAGTCATTATTTCAAGAATACGAATCGGACATTCAAGATTTACCCATTCATATCTTCTAGACAAAGAAAATCAACCTGAATGTGTATCTTGCGAATGTGCAATAACTATACACCATATTCTTTTGGAATGTTCTGATTTTTCGCCTATACGAAAGAGACTTTTTAATAATGTGCGAACAATGCATGATCTTTTTACAAACATTAATCCTTCTACAATTATACAATACTTACAAGAAACTCATTTTTACAACAACATTTAATGTACATATTTTTTATTAGTATTTTTGTAATTTTCAATTTATCTTTTCATTTTATTTTTAAATTTCATGTCCGTCGGATGGGACGTTAAATGGTGCCCCGTGTCAAGGATTGCAACCCCCTTGGCACGCTAAAGATCGTTTCTCTGGTTTTCGAAAAAGAGTAGGCTCATTGGGGGCCGCCAAAGAAACCCAAAACTTTCAAAACCGTTCCTATATTTAAATTCCTACCGCCGAAATATGGCTGAAATATTGCCGACTCGGCGTAAAACAATAATAATCAATCAATCATTAAAAATTGCCAGTAACTTAGATCCGCCAACCGGAAACGCCACCGTACTCACGTTTTTGCTATTTCATGGCTGTTTATAGAGATGTTCAAAAGTTAACGCACGACGGACGACGACAGAAAAAAACGGATAGCAATAGGTCACCTGAGTGACTCAGGTGACCTAAAAACTAAAAAAAAAAATTATAAATTTATATGTAATAAAAGATCTAAATAAAAAAAATCTTAATGTAGAACATTTTTGAAATAATTTAATCGGAACTTTAACAACTGTCACTCGATAAAATATTCTTCTATCGAAACAAGAATAATAACGTCCCATTTCCCCATGTGCACTTTCTAACACAACCACGAATAGATCGGCCCGCGGCCGATAGTAAAAAAATGTCACAAGGAAATACATGAAATGTATGATGTAGTGGAACGAGTTATCTATTTTTGTAATTCTACATCTTGAGTTAGTGTTATCGCTCCTTACATGGCCGTAGGAACCGGGGGGGGGGGGGGGGCTCCCCCAATAATTTTGCCGATATATTAAAGATTACTATAGTAAACATAGATACTATATGCTTGTGCCCCCTCAATAAAAACGTTTATTGATGACCTTTTTTTTTTGGCTTGTCAGGAAAGTTTTGGTAGGGCCCCCTTAACTGTCAACTGAAAAATGTATGGCTGTGCCCCCCCCCCCCCAAAAAAAACAAACTGAAATTGCTTCCTACGGGCCTGCGTTATGTGAAAAAGGCGCAAAGAATGCACGCTTGTTTTTGTTCCATCATGTGATTGAGAACATTGTGTCTAAGAAAGTTAATCAAGCACCTTGCTGTCAGTGTATAATCATGTTACTTATTGTGTGTTAAAGTTACGCATATTGATATGTGATGCCAACACTCTGAGGAGACACTAACAAAAGCATCAACAGAGCGTTTTATTAGAGAAACCGTGATAACAAGAACTAAAGTTATACATGTGTATTCAGGAAACAATATCAAAGACTAAACGACTGCACCCTCAAAAACCAGAAAATCCAGAATTTGCTATCTTACAACTAGAAACCAAACCTAGTGTAGATCACAAAAATTGAACCCCAGTCAATGATGATGGATCCTACATCACTAAGTAAAGACATCCAAGATAAAGGCTCCAGGATCAGCAGCGAATTCTCGACGTTCCAAACACAGTTTAAGCATTTTCAGGTCTTTGTCATCTTCTGGCTTGATAATGCAACAAACAGCAAAAGTTGAGGTAGCAAAGGCCAAACTTATATATGTCAACCAAGAAGCAAACTTGCAAAAGAAAATCGTGCTTCTCACAGCCCATAAGGAAGCAGCTGAAGCCGAACTTAATGCCATGCTTGAAGAAATTGAAGATCTAAGTGAAATTCAACAAAAGAGAACAAAGAACTTTGTCAACGAGCAGAATCTTGCACTTCATTCAAGTGAGCATACTCTGAGCCAAAATACACTTGGTCTGTCAGATCTCGTTGAATCACTTGAGTCTCAGCAAGGCCAAGTTCACACGAAGGACCATCTACCAGACCAGTTTAGTTTTGCTAGTATGTCTATCCCAGGTCCTGTTTACATCTCGCCTCCTCCTCCTCCGGGACAAGTATTTAAACAGTATAAATCTACACAAATGAATCCTCTTGGACCCTCTATCTTGCCGGAACTGCCACCATATAAGAACCTGCACAGGTCAAAATGATGGGAAGGGTAGTGAGTTAACCAAGTTTTTGTTGAGAAAGGATCTACTTATGTCCAGATTCTCAAATTTCAATAACCGACCTTAAACTTACTTTCTCTAGAAAACCTCATTCAGAGCTGTCACTTCTGAATTAGAAGTAAGCCCACTGGAAGAGTCAGATCTAGTAGTTAAGTGGTCAGGACCGGAGTCGTCCAAATTTGTACAAAGCTTAAGAATATCGAACATAGGGAATCCTGCGAGAGCATTAGCGAAAATATGGGAGAGACTAGAAGAGAGATATGGGGCCGCTGAGATGATGAAGATGCCCTTAAAACCAAGGTTGGCAACTTTCCTAAAATAACGTTAAAGGATAGCAAGAAGTTATATGACCTGTATGATGTACTGAAGGAAACAGAAGCAGTGAAGAAAAATCCAAAATACACACATACAGGGCAACCAGATATAAGAGGGTACAAGATGTAGGGTTTCCACCATTCAGTGTGTTTTGCGATTTCATCAAAGATACGAGTTTGGTGTTAAACGACCGTTTTTAAAATTTTGATCTATAGCTTAAGCCAATCAGATAGCGGGCAACAAAAGAGAAAAAAATATTTTTTGTAATTGTTGAATAAAATTTATTTCCAATCAAAAACCATGAGAGATCCTCTCTCTCTCTACCGTTCATTCATATCATTTATTAATGTTTTGTAGTGATTCATGATACGTACACGAGAAACACACTCTCGGGTGCCATATCACCACATTCGTAAGTTTTTCACTGAAGAGAAAGATGGAATCTCTATTCCACTTTCTTTCATAATGAACCAAATAAATTTGGTCGTTTTATCACTTTTAAAAAATATTCTAATCAGTTATGCATAACTTTAGAAAGGGTACTCTCTCTCTCTCTCTCTCTCTCTCTCTCAGACACAAACAATTGTATGTATGCGTTTTGAGTGGACCAATATATACAAGCTACATGTAGCTTAGAAGAAAATGGAAACCATGGCTGATCTCTAAATTTTTCATTTGGAGAATGGGTCACTAAATCTTCATCATCATTAGAGGAGCTGGAGCTTTCCTGATCATATCAAGAGAAAAGGGCTGGTGCCTCTTGAAGCAAAAATGTTCATCTTAACTACATGTATTTGCAAGTATATGTTTTAAAATTTTGATCAAATGTTACGTTATCTTTGAAGCTTAATATCTCGAAAAGGGGAAGTATTTTTGATAAGCAACAGTGAACAAAAGATGTTATGATTAATGTTCTAAACATTATGCAACCTTTCAATTTTTGCAAAATGGCCCCATTCTGGACTTGAAGGGTCAACCCCTCAGTATTTCTACTTGGCATATCTCGAAAACGAAACTTCTGCAAAATTACAAGACATTTCATTTGGTATCAGGTAAAAAGGACTGAACCTTTAAATAATGGGCTAAGAAGGCCCAAAAGATTCAGATCTGTAACTCTTCAAGGATCAATATTTTGTTATAAATTGCTGAAACAAATATGCTTTAATAACAATATGCAAGAAGATATTGTAAAATTGTGATCTGTTACGTAATTAGGAGCCATAAAGGTCCAGAATGCTGAACCTTCTCGCTTTATATCTCAAAAAGGGTAAACATTTTGGTAAGCAATATTGAACGAAAGATGTTGAAGATAATGATATATAAATCAAAAGAAGGAAATCTAACGAGGGAAGTCTTAATAATTGAATTGAAAATAGGGCAGTAGAACGGCCCAAATTATAGACAATCAAGACAACATTATTTCTATGATGTGTTTTCATTACAGGACATAAATGGAGGAATACAGAAAATATATTTTGATAGAAAACAAGGAGATCCGGACAAACTCCAGTGGCAAGATCTATGGTACAACGGGTGCGCTGGCCAAATCAACCAACTACACACAAGTAAATGACTTATTTCTACCAGGAAAATTTATCAAGAAATTCCAAACCTCCATATATCAATCAGTTTTTATCAGGAAGTGTAGCCAGAAAGAAGAAGGACTGATTTCTCTCTCTAAATCCTCTACAGTAAGAATATAGTGGGATTCGAACCCGCGACGTAAGGATCAGCTCCTTACTCCGCGACTCTAGAGCAGACGCTTTAACTACTGCGCCACGAGGGCGACTAGTAAATAACAGGAGAATGCCAAATAGTTATCAATGAATAGAAAAAAATAATTGTTTCCTGGAGGTAAATAAAAGAAGATTTGAGTCGGTTCGTTTTTAGTCAGTCAGTCGGTCGGGAGAGAGCAAACAAACCTTTTTTTTTTAATTTAAGATGGTCCGACTTATCAATTTCTCTCTAATCGACAATGTTTGTTACTGATTTATTGTTTTGTGTCCGACTGATCTAAACCATGTGATTCAGAAACAGCAAGGAAAAAAAAAACATCTTTCCTAAATCATCAAATTAAACGAAGGTACAAGATTTACACCTTAAAATAACAGTAAACATTGTGTTTGAAGAAAGGGCATGTTCTTCCCGATACTCCGTGCCTGACTTGTAATTTTTATAAGTTGGTAAGCAATTAAATTAACAAAGAAGAAATTAAATTCAAAATTGGTACCGTATATGATTTACATTCATAAATTATTGGAATGTATAAAACGTGATGCATGTATATTATTTTGCAGCACAATATAAAATAAAATGTTGACTAACAAAATTATGATTATCCCCTAGTACCCAAAAAGGCACTCTTAAGAGACAATTCCACTTTGCTTAAGGATGTTGGATCCTAAAGATTTGAAATATGAAAATTTCTTCAAACCATTTTATTTACATTAAATAGGTGTTACGATTATGAAAAATATCAATGATATATATATACAAATAGCTGAAATAAGGGGCCCCAATGGGGTACTCTTTTCCTGAAAATGTCGAGATTTGCTTGAAATAACCAATGTCATAATTAAACCTTCAGAAAATGTCCGTGAGATCAATAATTTATAGAACCACTCAATAATAATTGCAATTAATCAAGTAATCTTAAAACGTTCAAAACTATTATATGATTTTTATTCTCTTAAAACACAATATTGCCCATTTATACCGGAATTGGGATAACTTACACAAGCCAATGACTAACCATTTTAAAAGCTTAAAAAATAAAATATCTGATTATGTCAATTTTCTGATATTTTGAATATTTATTAATATTTTAATGATGGTTCCAATGAGCAATAAAAAAACTCTGGTGTGAGCAAAAAATAGGGTGTTTCCCCTGTCGATCTTTCATTATGGGGTCTTTATCATAACACATATAAATTGTATGGCAAGAGAAATAACTTGTAAATATTTCTTGAAATTTTCAATGCAATCTTTATCTAAATCATCAATAAATTAAAAAAAAAAAGAGTAAAAGGTAACAGAAAACAAGAAATCCAATTTTTTGTTTACTGAATCCAACTACAGTGTACAACTACAAGCAAACATGTTACATAGAATGAAGTAAAAATTTATTGATTTAAAACAAGTTTTCATGATATTTGACAAAAAAATATTACTCATTCATTTTCATTAATATCTAAATAAAATTAAAACAATATGATAGACATTTAATAAAATTATTATTCCAAATTTTCTCTGTCAAATTATACTTAACATCGCTCTGTTTACACTAACAATAACAACCAAAATGTCACAGCTCCGTACTAATGGATCCAATTTATCCGATTTATTTTATTGTAACAAATCATAGCATTCTAAAATTATGAAGTAAACTAAGAAAGATGTTTTAAATTAAACAATCACCCGAGTTATCCTCGTCTCCACTTCAATGAAACTGAATATCCACATCGGTTATTACATATCAAGTCACGGTAGCTGTAGTTTAAAAATGTTCTCATAAATATTATAACCATTCTGCTACTGTCGCCCGGGATGAAACTGAGAGAAAATCTGTATTTTATAATACAATTTTAATATATCAAATATTGTTTTAGGCGATGAGGGCAGAGATTTTGAATTTTGTTTGTATGTTGTTGAACGTCCATCTCGAGAAATTTCACTCGTATGGAAACGCCACCACTTGCCGGTGGAAGGCTGCAATTATTAACCAATGTATATTGTCGCCGACGACAATATGTACAACACGACAATATGTAGCGTCACACACCCTAGGGCAGGGAGAAGGAAACATCATATGACTCGTATTAGGATTATAATTCTTCAGATTAAGACTCTGACAGTGATACTTTTGTCAACTAGTTTCTAAGGGCTTGTTTATCTTTAGCAGGGCTTACAACTTTTACCAGCTGTCAGTCCTGTGTACCCAATTTTCTAACGAGTTTAAAACACTGGTTTAATTTATAGAAATGGAGATGTTATTATTCTTTGTTTGAAAATCAGTTTCTTTTCAAAATAGCCTGTGGATGGCAAGCCGATATCTGTCGAAAAATAGGCCTCTAGACCAAAAACGAGAGAAGGAAAGTAAGCAAGAAAATGAAAAGTTTATTTTTTTTATTTAGAGCTTTGACAAGTGAATTGCAATGTATCATTTAAATAGCTAAACAACTGGAAGGATACAGACCATAGCGATAACAGTACATGAATTTGTCAAGAATTTCTGGAGTTCATTTGCATAAATGCTTTATTTTTTTTTAGTCAAAGCTTTACAAAACCCATTATCCTTCTATTGCATTTGTACTTCATCCATCTTCACTTACATATTCAACAAAAATGTTGCATTATCGAATTCTTCTTTACGAATTATTAAATAAGCTTACCATTGGTCTGAAAATGTTGTATGGGATAAAACATATTTTTGTATTATTAGTAGTACTTAAAGCGTAACTGCAAAGTGCATGTTATTGTTGCACGCTCAATCAGTCCGAGAACCCATAAATCTCGATTTTCTCTTCCATAATTATATATTTATTTTCTTTCATTGATTTCTACTATGCTGGTATCTACTCTTTTCACATGAGTCGCAAGATATCTAGGCAATGAATTCGTGCAAGCGTCAAGTCCCTTTATGCATGAAATGGCGTTGATGGATTTCCGGATAGGATAATATGTTTCGCATCACGACCTATCCTTTTAAGGAATGCAGCGATAAAGAAATTTGATGTTTTTTTATATTTATAAATATATATGAGAGACTAGGAATTCCAGAAGAATGGCGAGGCATACCATCTTTCCGTTGAAGCGCAGGAAAAATACAACGAAACGCAGGAATGCATATATAAAATTTCTGATTAAAAAATATGATTACGAAAGTGAAATTATTTATTAACGAAAAAATGAAAATGAAATGGAAACGAAAAAAAGGTACAAGTATATTGCATGTGTTATTTGTTCATTTAAATCGAACTTTCAATGGATTTCAAGACTAACCCTAATCCCTCGGAAGGGTGAACGACTAACCTTATATCTTGGATTGTACATTACTACCTTTAATGTCTCGGTAAGACAACCCTCATCTCTAAAATGCATTTTCACTATTTAATCAATAAAGCCCCCCAAGTATCCCCTCCGACTAGAACTGCTGATCCTGGGACACAAATTAACATTTTTTATCCAATCAAATGTCACAACTTTCCATTCAAATGACAAAGCTTACTTGTACAAGAATGTATTTTGTTGTTTATCGAGGTACTGGTACCTTCTGGTACCTTGTGAGGAGTAAATCATGTAATCCTTTGGAGGCACATGTAATGGACTGTCCATTGTATCATGTGTAAATAAATTATACATGACTGTCTTTAATGTTGTTATTGTTTACAAATAATTAAGAAATGAAGACCGCGTTTTCCTGAATATTGCAGGATAACCTCCTCCGTCTCGAAATGTTGTTTGAATCATAAAAGCCGATGCGTTAACCGAGGCTTTTGTATTTCAAGAGCATCTCGAGACTGGGGAGTTATCCTGCCTCATTCCCGACAACAAGGACTTTATTTCTAATCTACTAAAAGCTCTAAAATACGGCTCGTTGTTTCCTTTATAGAGAAATGAATTGGGTCACCATGTCGCGATTTCGCTGTTCCATTCAACACCAGAGGGTCAATCTGTTTGTTTACTTGTGTATCGATTGCATAGAATGCAGACGATTTCAGCTTTCGTTGGATTAAAAATATCCTTTTATTATTTATAAATGTCTGTCATATATTGATTAATTTTCATTGTTTTTTTTCATTAAAATCACGGAGTGTAAATGTGGGGAGGTCACAATTCAAAACATGAAATTTAACCGAGTGAAAATGCTGCTGATAATAACTGCAGGTGATGTTCCTAAAATCATCTCAACCAGAGTTTCTGTATTTAGAATTTGTTTTAAAATAAATAATGCAAATTCAAAAAAAAATTGTTTACCACCATTAAAGTTAATAAAATTTAACGTTTTGTTGAAACAACTTCACAATTTTGAGAAATCTCCTTTGTATTCTGTAGAACAATAAAATATAATATCTAGAGGATGGTACAACTTGGGGGGAAGAAAACTAACTCCCATAAAAACTTCGAGGACGACGACTAGAATGTCCCGAGTTAAATGGCAAAAACCTGCGAACAGAAAGTCAGAACCCTCGAATTCAAGCTCGTTCAGATCGCAGTTTTTCGACACATATGGCAAATTATTTGCTTACACTATGAATTTCAGTCAACGGGTGCACATTTCTTGGACTTTAACATTCGATTACCGCCTAACGAACCACCTGAGGACTGATTTCAGCGGCCAATGGCATTTACTGAAGATACCCTCCTGAAAACAGAACTGGGCATTACACACAATGGCCATAAAATAAGAAAAATATAAAAGGATAATATTTAATTCCTTTGTGTATTGGTGATCGTAAGGAAGAGGCAAAGAGGAAAAAGCGTTTACAACATCTAATACGTCTCTCTACCATGGACAACAGTTGCTGGAGCCTAGTGGAGAAAATAACGAAGTTTCCTTCGACCACCATTTTTGCATTTCGTGAAGTAAGCCGTCCAAGTGTGGACCAGATTCTTGAGATCCTGCAGATCTAGAAGGTCTTTAAGAAGGATATGAGTGTGGTGAAAATGAGGAAGTTCTTGAAGGAATGTCCTTCTCCTCCCGACTCGACAACACTTGCCTTACAAAGAATTAAAGGAAAGGTAGGAATCTGAAGATTTTACAAGTTAATGAGGATAGATGAATTTGACATCTATTGTTCTTTGTGAGAAAGAAGTAAACTATATGTTTAATTGTCATTTATAGTTAGGCTAACAAAGAGAGAAAAAGGAAAACGAGACCCTGTGTCACAGAAGACGTTGGCACTATAGAGATTCCTCACTACTCAATGGCCCTGAGTGCCTAGTAGAGGGTAACATTTGAGGCCCTTCACCGATATATGATGACCTCTCTATACGAGTGAAAAATTTTCGAATGGGACGTTAAACAACATACAGTCAATCAATCAAATTCTGTAGAAGAACTCTGTCGTTGACCTGGAAGGTGTGCCTAATTATATTGTTGTGTTTGCCGTAGTTGGTCTTCTGTTTCTCTTGGGCACGAGAAATATTGTCCCCGGGTTTCTGAAAAAAATTATTTCATTTAACAGCATATTTGAAGCGATTTTCAGTAATTTCAGAGAAGTTTACATGTTAGTGGACTGATATGTAGCTTGTGGAAGACTGAGTGGTCATGTTGATGGCAGCACAGGCAGATCTTGTTTTATCCCATCAAATATAGGATACTGTTGCAAAGTTATTCGGGAGGAGGAAAGTGTGGAATTGACACTCCCCGACTCGGAGTCCTAATAAGGAAAAAGACATGAGGAACTCATCATCTATTGCCTTTTCGCTTCAACCTTAAAAAGATTATACTCGTAGCAAATAATTGGGACTGTTCACTTAAAATTGTCATTGTTTTACTACCTCTCTCTCTTTCTCTTAACATTCTCTTATCCGTCACTATCATCTTCCATTTTATGCAGTTTATGCTGAATATAAAAATGTCAAGGGACGTAAATCACAGAAATGAAAACTGACTTAGAGATTTAAAGCAAGACAAGTTAAAAAAAAAATTATGCTATATGCAGGGTCTTAAGTCAGATTCCTCTCCAATCATCGATAACTCGTCAATAAAAAATATGGCATTATTACCAATGGGAAACAAAATGTGCGCATTATGAGTTAAAACTGCCATAGGACTTTCTACAATTAAGGAATGAACAGTGCAACTATGTATGGATAGACATGTTACTAAAGTGATAAAAAAAATCCACAAACAGTCCAATACAAAGTTCACTTTGTAACGGAAATTAATTTGAGCTTGAATTTTGTTCGTTTTCTAAATATTTCCCGAACCGTTCACGGTAGCTCAGTCAGTAGAGGGCTCGCTTCGTGATCGGGAGGTCATGAGTTCGAATCTCGGCAGCGACTGACCTAAGTCGATCAAAAATGGGTAGCAACTCTTCCTTCGCCATGCGCTCGGCACTTTGAAGTGAAAGTTGCGGGTCGTCCTTCGGATGAGACCTTAAAAACCCAATCCCCGTGTCACGGCAGGCCTTGGCACGATAAAGATCCCTCACTGCTCAATGACCCTGAGTGCCGTGTAAAGGTCAAAATTTGAAGCCCTTCACCGGTATATGGTGACGTCTCTATAAGAGTTAAAGAATTCTCGAATGGGACGTAAAACAACATACAATCAATCAATCGGCTGATCACGCAGAGCTGATTTTCTTGAAATGCCATTGATGTATCTGTAACTTTT
The DNA here is from genome assembly GCF_033153115.1 of Saccostrea echinata. Classification (NCBI taxonomy): domain Eukaryota; kingdom Metazoa; phylum Mollusca; class Bivalvia; order Ostreida; family Ostreidae; genus Saccostrea; species Saccostrea echinata. Next base: position 6,003,309 of record NW_026889754.1, on the reverse strand, counting down.
TTGTTATTATCTGCCTTTTTGCAAATTTCCAATACGCCGACGTTTTCATGTTAATGTTCATATATCCAGCGTTGGCTTAGGATCAATCAGATACATATTTTATGTCTGAGTATAGTTTCCTTTTATTCTCTTTGTGTCATTCTTACTGAATATCTGTTTGAGTCTCCCGTGTGGCGCAGTGGTTAGAGCGTCTGCTCTAGAGTCGCAAAGTAAGGAGTTGATCCTTACGTCGCGGGTTCGAATCCCACTGTGGGACGTGGAGACCGGTCCTTCGGATGAGACCGTATAAACCGAGGTCCCGTGTCGCAGTAGGTGCTGACACGAAAAAATCCCTCATTGCTCAATGGCCGTAAGTGCCGAGCATAGGACAAAATTTGCAACTCTCTACCGGCAAGTGGTGGCGTCTCCATATTAGTGAAAAATTCTCGAGAGGGACGTTAAACAACATACAAACAAACAAACTTCCTTCGCCATGCGCTCGGCACTTTGAAATGAAAGTTGCGGGTCCTTCGGATGAGACCTTAAAACCGAGGGCCCGTGTCCCTCACTGCTCAATGGTGCTGAGTGAAAGTCAAAATTTGAAGCCCTTCACCGGTATATGGTGACGTCTCTCTACGAGTGAAAATTCTCGAATGGGACGTAAAACAACATTCAATCAATCATATTTCCCGCCGAAATATTGCCGACTCGGCATTAAACAATAAACAATCAATCCTGACGCCCTCACCAGCTACAGAGAGTGAAGTGGTGTGTTTTGATTACAGATTTAAAAAAAATTGCAACATTCGATCTGGATGTGAATTTACTCGGTACAATTGCCGAGTTCAGTTAGGATGTTAAGGAGAAAGTCTGAGACAATTAAACAGACGAAACCTACAGCAAAATATCTGACAATTTTTGTGGTAATTTTTTTTTTAAATTATGTTTGGATTGATTGATTGAATGTTGTTTTACGCCTCATTTAAAAAAAATTCACTCGTATCTCTGATGTGCTGAGAAAAAAAACAAGCAGCTTTGGAACATGGAATGGCACAGACGAGACATTATGAAGTGAATTCCGTGAGACCATGGTTACTAAATCACAACAAAAGAAGAAAAATAAAATATTTCTGGAATTATCAGTTTTCCTTATGTCCCATGCAAAAATGGTAAATTGCACCGTTTTCGTTTAAAGTAATTTGGACTTTTTTGTGAAGTTATTGTGTAATTTACTTTTCTTTATAGCCATTTTAATAAGATATTGTAAAATACTGAAAAATACTGAAAAGTGTGATATGTTTGTAAAAGCAATACTATTGTTGGCCATATCATATACAAAGTGCGCTATACGTCTTTCGTGTGGACATAAATTACAAATACAATAGATGATTTCTTGAATTAACACCTATTTCTTTACTTCGATGTTTCATTGATTTAAAAATAATCTTAAAATGATTTTCATATAATATGATTAATTACTAAAAGCCACTGTTTTTTTTCTCAATGGAGCTCAAAGCCTGGTAATTCTCTCTGTAAGTCACCATGAGGTCCAATCCTAATCCACGTGAACACATCGTAAAACACCACATCACCGCCCTGAGGCCTTCTATTGATATAATTTTCTTCTTCCTAGTTTCTCTCTCTCTATAAGAAGTATACATACTGAAAATGATAATGGACATTTCGAATATATAATAAATTGTTTGTTTTTGTTATGTATTGTTGAGCTATATTAAAAACTATCCAAGAATATATTTTAAGTTTTTTACTGGGCATTATAAATTGGAAAATGACATTTTGTAAAAAGCTACTTCGGAGCATATATGTGTCAACAGTATTTAAATTTCTTACTATGCAATTATGATAAAATCTGCTCAAACTCATGACAGAAGTACATTGAAATACTCCTTCGGAGGGTGATTTTGTTCTTGGGCGCTTGGAACCCAAAGGTCTGCCGAGCTTTTCTACAAAAATATGTTACACATGAATTATTATGTGTCACATTGTACATGTATACTATTAAGAAATAAATAACAAGTTTAAAAAATTCAATGGGAATTGAAGTGGGTCGGTCACGTGATCAAATCCTGTGAAGGCCGAAGGCCTTCTTAGAAGATTTGATCACGTACCGACCCACTTCAATTCCCATTGAAGTTTTTAAACTTGTTATTTATTACTTATATATACATTTGAGACGGACAATCGAATTGTAATCGAATATAAATATTGCACTAACTGTGCGTCGTAGATTTTGACAAATTACGCTAAGTGTAAATCGGCTTGAAAAGCGGTTACGCTTCAAATTCATCTGGCAAAGGATTCTGTTTTGAAGGGAATATTCTGTGAAAGGCTACTTGTGATCAATTATAGTGAGCATATTGATGTCTGGGAATTTTTGTATTCATGATAACCCATATTCGATGTTAAAAACACAGGGAAACACGTGTTTGATAATAAAAAGTTGGAGGAATTTCGGTCGGAAAGGGATGGATGGAGATACTTGTCCGGACCAGATAACTTGAAATCACGTACAAAATTTGATCAAAAACATAAAATCTACGATTTCAGTAAGGCATATTTATTAATTTATGATGTGACATGGAGACACTGGCGACAGCTTACATTGTTAAGACAACGTCACAAAGATCTCGATGATGGAGGTGTGCCTACCGAACTTCCAAAGTGCAGTGTTTGTCAGCTGTTTGTGGCGTAATTGCATTACATTGATATTTTTCAACAGATTTTCAAATTTATTGTGAGTAAAGTTTAATGAAAAAAAATTATAGCGTTCAGAGGTCTGCGAGAAAAATGAGGGTAAACGTTGAGACTATGCAGCTCAGACATAAAACTTATAAGACGTAGTTTTCTATTCTCTATGTAAAATTGATCAAGAACTGTATTAAATACTCGTTTACATTGTAAATAAAATGATTATTATTTTACTTGCGTATTTTGTACATTTTTATGCATGAAAAACATGCTATATATTGCTTAGTGGAGTAAGTCTTTTTATGTAGATTTTACTGCGCTGTGTGATTAGGTCACGTAATGACCTTTGACCTTCGAAAAAATTCATACAGGTATGAAGATATTTGCTTTCTGTATGTTTATATAATAGAGAGATACCACAAATGTATATATTTAGTAATGAAAGAAAAAAAAAATAAATCTAAATATAAAATGAAATAAGAATTTGAAAAACTATGAAAAATATTACATTTTCCAAAGAACATGGCATTATGCATAGGCATGTGAACGGATGAGTAGGACTTATCCCACACCTTTTTGCTAAGATAGGCATAATATAGGCATTGAAAAATGGGGTGTAGTCCACAAACTTATTTTGAGGTTTAGCCCCCTCCCCCTTTTTTTCAATTCGCTTCCGATGCCTATGTTATGAACATCGATGGATCTGCTGATATTTAGGCATAACGAGATCCATTGATAACAATGAATTTTGCCAAAACTCATCACATAAACTGCATGTATATCTTTATCTATATTATGTATGCAAAAACAAACACAGCCTGTTACCTGAATCACTGTCTGATGCTTCTGATGTTTGATCACTGTCACTTAAATCCGAGAACTCAGGACTTGGACCTAAATAAAAATTCTTATATACACATATATCTTTAAAGGGGGAGGAAATAATCTCCACCCTCAATTTTACCTGGTCTGTGAACCCCTGTCAATCAGATGAAATTAAGCCTGAGATTGGATACTGAAAATTGATTGACATTTTGTTACCTGCCGTTGTGTATATCTTGTATACCTTGGCTTGGAATCGTACCGATCATTGAATTAACATTCAGTCTTTGATGCCTACCGCATATATAACATCGTGATAAAGAAGCAGTCAGAGCTGATATTATTTTTTTTTTTACTTTATGATAGAGTAAATTGCCATATATAATTTATATTTAATCAGTCTGTCAAATGATTAAATAAATGAAAAAGAAAATCAGTCATATATCTATTGAAATTGTAATTAAGAAAGAGCGTTTATTTCACAATCTATATTGCAGTACAGATTGTCCAAATTTACACGTACATCGATTTTATTAAAACAGAAAATACTGAACTGCATTGGAAGCATCGTGTAATTAAATTAAATAATAATTCCTTTTTTTTTAATTATGAGATAGTCATATTGTCCAAGTTAAAAATTTTAAGACGTGTAATATTTCTTCGAGGCATGATGATGAAAGTTACGGTAAAATAACCAGTTTTAAAGAGAAATAAGCAGTATTATAAAAGCTGTCATAGCATATATATACAAGTTATGTTTAGAATTGTGGATCCCGAGGAAAAAAGTAGGATAAAGTGATATTCCCATTTCGTCTACCTGTCGGAGAAACAATACGCGGATGCCATGACCATTTTTACGAAACATGCGTCATGGGTTAATCACATAGGAATTATATGAAAAATATTTATCTAATTTATCATATATTTTCTACAAAATTTAGCCTTCAAACAGGATTTCTTAGTTTTAAAGACTTATTCAGGACCGCACTTTTTTCTACTTTCGTTTTGCGAATGACTATTTCCGTCGGTGTCGCCAGCTTACAACCAAAGATTTGAAATTTATTAACGCACAAAATTAAACTAAAATTGTCTCCTTTATTCAAACATATTTCAAAAAAAAGAATTGAACTAAAGGAATCGGTCTACATAAAAAATTTAGCATGTTTTTTTCCATAAATTTGACGATCAACATTTCGATTGACCAACACGCAAAGTTAAACTATTTCTTAGGAAAACATTTACAGGTAATATACAGGTAACATCCTGTGTATATAGATAGGTATACACAAGCCAGCTTGGTTCCCTCGGGGCTTCACAGCCGTTTCAATTAAGCTCCACCCCACACCAAACTTACCTGAGGAAAACCGACCGGTTGAAAACCTCGGCCTTTAACTTTTGTGTAAGAAAACTTTCTTTCAAAGTTATACATGTGATCTTAATATATGTCAATTTCTCTGATCATAACTTTATTTTTTATACCGATATCCATATCCGTATCCATATTCAATTCCATCAGGTCAGTACACACCTCTTATGATCTTAGTTGGTTGTCAATGCAATTTACCAGGGCCCTTCAGGAGGTTATAGCTCCCCCCGTCCTAACTTTGTTTAGCTCCTCGACTGATTAAGCATACCTTTCTTTCAGAATGACCACTTCAAACACATCTTCAGTCTCACTACAACATTCATCCACGTTTTTCAAAGGGGCAGATACTATGTGTTGTCGGCAAGACAAATTTTGTCAACCTGACAGGAAAAGCTAGACGAGTTATCGCACACACTTGTGGATCGACAATATAATTGCCATCAACATATCAATCGTACCCTGAGTTTAGACGGGGATTGAGAATCAGGATGCACATTGCTTATAATATTTATGGGTATCCTCGCACTGTCAGCAAATGTTGTTTTGGGTTTTGATCCAGAGTGAGAAGAGTGGCAATAAGTCTTGCCATTATATATAAACAAAGGTTGCAGGTATCATTACTAACTGAATTTATAACGCCAGTCAGTAAGACCTTCAACGCCAGCAGCACATGCAGAAAGATCAAGTTCACATACAGAAAAGCCAACTAGGTAGATAAATTTACTTATTAAATATTCTACAAATTTGTTGATGGACTTTGATGATCCTAAGATATTTTATATAAATCACCAATTTATCTTTATTCAGCTGAAAAGATTGGCTTAGGAAATATAGACTGCCAAAGGACAAATCCCAAGGGGTACTGTTTTAAAGGATAATAGGATACAGATACATGTTCTTTTTTTAAAAAGAGGCCCAAGGGCCTTAATGGTCACCTGAGTATAAAACAACAATTTAGAGGATCCATAGAGTATAAAATGAACTGAAAGGTGAAGCTTTGTTGCCCAAAAGCAAGAAAAATACTAGGGTGATCAGGATCAACAAAATAATTAATCTAGTATTCATTGACAGTTTATAAATAAGGTTCTAATCTGTTTCCCATTTATCACTATACAGTATATTAAAAAACTATCAGTGCTTCTGTACTATTTTAATTCCTTGTTGAAATCTCTTACATTGGCCTCTCTTGAACTTTGATGAACATTTAATAAGACAAGTTATTTTTGTTCCATTTTTATTTATCTATTACTTACAAGTCTACCTGATCATTAAAACTATGAAAATACTTTTTGTATTATACAATAAAAATTCTTGCATAATTCTCTTATTCTATTTCCCTTTCAAGTACATTGTTTACAGTGATTAATTTTTAAAAGTAAACGGCAAAGGGGAATAACTCCTCTCAGTAGAATACAAATTAATAGAGCCCTGGCCAGGACCAGAACACTTGACCAAATGGTCCAGATGTTCAAAAATCTGGTAAAAATACCCTTCCTTATTAAAACTTTTAATCTTTTTGCCTCTGATATGCCCAAGTGAAAAGTTTTTAAAGGAATAATGCATTTTTGCTACAGATTCACTGTATCATCAATAGAGCCCCCCCCCCCCCCCCCCACCGAGAAACACTAGAGTCTCTCACCCTGGGACCAGAAGTTTGCTCATCATAAATCACTTTATCTGCTTAACTCTAAGGAGCAGACAGAATTATTTAATAGAATTAATGCATTTTCAATATATTATCAACAGCCCCACCCTTACACCAGCACATCTGACCCGGGGTCATGCAATTCACTACTCTGGAAGAAGCATTCTTGCTCATCATAACTATATACTTAGCTTCTTTGCTTTTTAATCAGAAGCAGAAAAGAATATTTTCAAAGAAATTTTGCTTTTTCACTACATAATTAATAGAGCCCCCCCCCCCCACCTTTTCACTAGAACCCTTGACCCTGGGGCCATGAAATTCACAATTTTGGAAGAGGCATCCTTGCGTATCATAACAATGTACTTAGTTTGTTTAAATAGTACCCAGGGGCAGAGAAGAAGATTTTCAAAGAAAAAATTCACCTTCAATATAGGATCTATATAGCCCCACCCTAGAACCAGAACCCCTGAACCTGGGGCCATGAATTTCACAATTTAGGAAGAGGCATCATGTCTTATCATAACAATGTACTTATTAGTTTGTTTCAAAAATACACAGGAGCAGAGAAGAAGATTTTTAAAGCATTAATGCATTTTCACTATATAATAAATAGAGCCTGGCCCTAACATCGGAACCTCTGACCCAGGGGTCATGAAATTCACTACCCTTGCTTATCATAACTATGTATTTAATTTGTTTCAATAATACCCAGGAGTAGAGAAGAAGATTTTCAAAGAAATAATGCACTTTCACTATATGATCTATATAGCCCCGCCCTAGCACCAGAATCCCGACCCTGGGGCCATGAATTTCACAATTTTGGTAGAGTGACCCTTGCTTATCATACCCATGTATTTAATTTGTTTCAATAATACCCAGGAGTAGAGAAGAAGATTTTCAAAGAAATGATGCACTTTCACTATATGAGCTGTATAGCCCCGCCCTAGCACCAGAACCACTGACCCTGGGGCCATGAATTTCACAATTTTGGTAGAGTCACCCTTGCTTATCATAACTATGTATTCAATTTGTTTCAACAATACCCAGGAGTAGAGAAGAAGATTTTCAATGAAATAATGCACTTTCACTATATGATCTATATAGCCCCCCCCCCCCCAGCAACAGAACCCCTGACCCTGGGGCCATGAATTTCACAATTTTGGTAGAGTCACTCTTGCTTATCATAACTATGTATTCAATTTGTTTCAATAATACCCAGGAGTAGAGAAGAAGATTTTCAAAGAAATAATGCACTTTCACTATATGATCTATATAGCCCCGCCCTAGCACCAGAACCCCTGACCCTGGGGACATGAATTTCACAATTTTGGTAGAGGGCTCAATGCTAATTACAATCATGCCAACAGTTTGACTGCTTGATGTTCAGGAGTAAAAAAGATTTTTAAAGATTGCATTAATTTTGGTGGTTTTAGCCCCACCCCTCAGGCCCCAGGGGGCAGGGACCATGATATTCACAAATTTTGTTCCCCTTCACACATAGATGTCATATGCTAAAATTGGCTGAAATTGGTTCAGCGGTTTCAGAGAAGAAGCTGAAAATGTTCAAATGTTAACACACGACGGACGACGCACGACGACGGACGAAAACAGATAGCAATAGGTCACCTGAGTGACTCAGGTGACCTAATAAAAGCATCTCGAATATAGGTTTCCAATCTAACTGGTCAATAGTACTTCGGTTGTTTACTAAAACCACATTGTATATTAGATAAAATGTTATTGATTGCAAGAAACCATATAAGGCGTTCAATTATCATCCTTTCCATGGTTTTATTAAGCAGCCGGTTAAAGCAATTGGACGATAATTATTAGGATCTGTATGGTCCTTTCCCGGCTTTGGGATAGGAATAATTGTAGCTTGAGTTCATGAAGGTGGAAAATGACCTCGCTCCAAAATCCTTTTGAAAATTTGCAGAAGACATTCTTTACTGTTTATAGGAAGGTGTTTAATTATCTGATAATGGATCTGCACCGGTCCTACCGTTGTGTCATGAGATTTTTCTTAAGACTTTTGAAGTTCCTCTGAAGTAAATGGATAAATCTTTTAAACTCTAATCATGCAATTTTTAGAGATGCCACAGAACATTTTATACGAATTGCCTTTGTTGATGCGCTGAATCATTTTAAAACAACTGTGCCTAAGGAAAAAAAAGCAAGCTTTACGTTATAGGTACAAGCTTTGGTTGATAGAGATGAATCATCCTCAAAAGCAAAAACAAAAGTTGATAAAACAGTGCAAGACTTAGGTTGGGACCACATTTACAAGTTTTCAATAACTGATTTCTGCTATCTCTATCCAAAGTGCTAAGGAGAGTGATGTGACACATGGGGCTCTTGTCAGATATATTAAATATTTGATTATAATTTTCAACTACTGGTATAAGGTTTGTTTTTAAATTTGATTTAGGGTTGATAGTGACGCCTTTCGAACTTTCACATGCATGAAGATCCCTCGTCTCTGAAGAACCCTCGTCTGATAGAATTTCTCTGAAATTTCATCATTTCTGGCTTGTGGCAAAGGACCATAATTACTCCGCAAATATTAAAGTCTCTGCAGCCACTGCTTGATAACTGAGTCCTGTCTCTCAATGTTCTGCACTATACTACATGCAGTAATGTATGTAGTATACTGTGTGGTCTGGTGTTGTCCGAAGACCGAAATTTAAGGCCTGGAATTTCCTTTGTAGAATTCCAAAGGTTTGTTCAATTACAAATCGTGTTGAATTTCTCTCCAGATAGGGTACGAGGTGTCAAAAAAAAAAGCGAGACATTCAATATTTCGTGAGTGGTTTCGCAGCATCTTCTAATAGAATGCCGACAAATCCATCTGCATTAAAACAAAAATCGGATTACAGGTAGAATTCCTTACTTGCTAGTAATTGAGTAGTGCATAGGAATAATTTGTATGCATATTATTAGTTTAATGTAGAAAAATATGTATGTAGTACTGAAAAAAATTGTTGGTACGTTATCATTTTCTTTGATGTCCTCCTATTTATGGTATTATGAAAAGACCCAGGCCATAAGACATGTGATACGGAAATTAGGATCAAATACCACCAGAAAAATGAATGTTTAATTTTTATCATTATTACTTTCATAAAAATATAAACATGTATAAGCTTTTATTTATACCTTTCAAAAATGATTGAGGGGTTGGGGAATTCAAAATATTGATGTCAAAAATCATTTAACACAAAAATCATATTAGGTAAAAAAGCAAGCCAGATTTAACATATACCAGTATTTTTTCTTTGTTTGACAATTCTATATACAAATATTAAAAACAATTATAATTTATATCATTTCATGCCCCTCATTCATATGAATTAATATATATATATATTTATAGTTGAACTGGAGTTTCTTAAAAACTCGCACAAAAATAGTACAAATGAAAATAATTAGGATATTTATCCAAATATCTTACTTTTTTCGTTAAATAATTCAAATTGTAATTGGAGGAGAGAAAGTAGCGGCAGGTGAAAAATATAAGTATAGGTGCATGGCCTCATCTGTCAGACACATAACATAAATGTTCATGAAATATGGAAAATAGTATGCAATGTTGTTTTATGTTTTACAGAGAGGACATGAAGGAAAATGGATTTCATCTCCATTTAATGGAGAAAGGAGTGCAGTAGCTCTTCTCCTACAATTGATGGCCCCTCTATCTGGAGCATCCTGGGAACATTTTGCCACAGGTGCAAGATTTATCAACCTTGCTATTGGATCAACTAGAATACACCTTACGTATACAACCAGAATAATATAAAAATAGAAATCCCTCATGACAACTTGAACACGCCTAAGTCCCACCCCCGGGGTATAAAAAGAGAAGAATAAATGTATAAATGATATCATTGCAAACGTTAACTTGGAAACGTAAAAGCAGCACTGATAATTATGGCGGAGTCATTCTTTGAATTTCAGTAAGTTATTACATTATGGTTATTATGATTTAATTAAGACATCTCGAAATTTTTTGTTAAAATGAAGTTTAAAAAATTATACTGTATTTTCTATTAAGAAAAATGTTTTCAAACAAAAGTTGAGATAATACACAGGATATTATTCATATACGTGATACAAAATTGTTTAGAAATTTATTGTTAATTAATTAGGTTGACTGAAATTTAAATCTATTTTTTTTCCGTTATATCACATAAATAAATAAATAAATAAATAAAGCAGAACGAACGCAAAAAAAAAATTATTCGCGAATTAAAAAAAAAAATAATAAAAATAAAAAAAAATAAAAAATGGGCACAAAGATATAACTCAAGTTATCTTTCTTGGACTATTATACGATAATATATGTTGTCTTCTCAGGGATACTGAGAAATGTACTTCTTCACCAGCGAGAGAGTTCAAAGATTTTGAAGAAGAGTGGGTTCAGCTGGGTCATGACTTTGCAATTATATTCGACTCCAAGTAAGTTAGACTTTTCCAAAATTTTTGTTGACTTAAAAAAAAAAATAGATACTTTTTTTCCCTCTAAATAATGGGCATTAAAAAAAAAGTTACTCAGTTATTTCAAATTTGCCGTCTTTAAATCTTTAAGTTTTGACAAAAGGAAATTAGATTATAATTTTTTTCTTTCTAAATCTTTTTGACCAAAGGAAATTAAATTATGATTTTTTCTTCCTTTTTAATTAGCAACTCTCCTAAGCAAGAAGAACCTGTGTCGAAAAAGAGGAAACTTGAAGAGGCAGAGGATTCGATTATTATTAATAGGAGGTAATGGATTTCTTATATTTGTTTAAATAAAAGTTGTATTTTGTCTTATTCAGATATGTAATGTGTAACACCATATTTATAAATGTTTCATATGTGATAAATAGTGAAAAATTGAATATTTTAAAATGTTTAGATATGAAATTAATCTTTCAAATGAATTTTGAAAAAAAAAAATCTTGTTTATCTCGTTGGTTTCTGTAAATTGTAAAATTAATTTCTTTCAATATTAATTTTCCGTAGAAAATTTGGAAGGAAACAAAGTCGTGATTTGTTCACCCAAGAGAGTAAAGAAGAGGACCTTACGTTAAAGCAGTTTAGGTATGAACTTTTTTATGCAAGAAAAAATCAGTATCTTGAGCAGATGAACCTTCGTTTAAGTTTTTAAACCATGAAATATATGCTCCAATTTTTATTATTTTTTTTCTTTGATAACTTTTTTAAAAAGTTAATTCTATGGTATGATCGTTTAAACAGGCAATGTTTTTTCTTTGTTAAAGAGAAGAATCCTCGGAAAAGTATGAGAAACTGGAAAAACGTGTATCAACCAGGGATACTTTCTATATGCCTACCCATGTTCCGCCACCCCCAGTATACAGTCCTGTATCACCGGCATCTCCAGCCCATGTTCCGCCACCCCCAGTATACAGTCCTGTATCACCGGCATCTCCAGCCCATGTTCCGCCACCCCCAGTATACAGTCCTGTATCACCGGCATCTCCAACCCATGTTCCGCCACCCCCAGTATACAGTCCTGTATCACCGGCATCTCCAGAATCTCCCGATACTACCACGATCACACCACTGATTCCTCTGACGGTCCCAAGTCAGACATTTGCGTCATCGCCATACAGCGCAATGCCTACACAATCGGTACCTAGCGGGTCTACCTTACTGATGGACCAGACATCAACACACTCTCCAGTTTTGGCGCCCGGCTTTTGGAATCAGCGGGATCAATATCCTCTTAAGGAGGAACTCAGTGCATTGAATGAAGTGGTGGACAGTGTTCGTGTGGATCTGTTACAAACTTCAATGCTAGTTAATTATATTCAGGACTTCATGAAAAAGTTTCAATATTGACATTACCGTTGAAACACCAGGTGTTTGAATAGAGCCCGGCTAGTTTTCTTTTTAATGCTCGGGAACTTATGCTCTGGATGAAATGTTACACATGTAGTACCCAAATGGACCCTTTACACACCTCAATGTTAGTGAATTACATTTAGGACTTCTTACAAAAAAAAAAAAAAAAAAAAAAACAACCATAATTTTACCGCACAGGGTGCAATTAAATACTGTTCATTATATTTGTGAAAAAAGGAATAATTATTTAAATAGGGATGTTTTTTTTTTTTTATTGTTCTTATATAATTAGCTCTATTTTATATGTTAATTTAAACTTTTTATTTTTTTATAGTTAGATATGACATAGATTAGATATAGTTAGAGTTTGTTTGTCTATGATTACACAAAATGTGTTCATATTACCTCTCCATGTTTTATACTAACTAGACTCCAAGAGAAAATTTTTCATGATGAATTAATATCAATAGTCACATATTTTCCTCATATTTGTGTTCAGGTTGTTAAACTATAGATGATAACTAGTTATGTTCTAGACTTTGTTTTTATGTTATTAACTTAAACTTCGATGATTGTAGTGAACTTTTTAAAAATATGGTGTTTCCAATTACATGGATTGTGTTCATATAAATTTATATATACAAAATGTTTTTACATGACATTTCAAGTAAAATAAAAAAAAATCGATCTTTAGTGTCTTTTTCTTGTTAAATCTTGGAGTTAATGATGAGGCATAAGAAATATAACATGAGTTACAATATTTTACTTACTGTGAGAGAGGACTGTATTCTTTTGATTCCATAGGGTGTTTGAAATATATGTATTGCAATCTTGGGCTTTTTATACAAAAAAAGATGTGTCTTAGATATCATTGTTGAAAAAAATACAAGGTTAAAAATGGAATAATTAAAAAAGTACAAAAACTAAGGTGTTCTCTAAAGCGGTGACCCCAGACGGACCCATGACATCAGATGACCCCAGACGGACCCATGACGTCAGTTGACCCCAGACGGACCCATGACGTCATTGACCCCAAATAGACCCCAGACTACGCCCCTTACTACTTTTGCCGTCTCCAACCAGAGTTGATTTTCGATACTTGCTATCCGAATTAAATGCCAAACTCACAATTTATCAATAGCACAATGCTTCTAGTACTCACCGATATCGATGAAAAGAAAACATCACTCCACATTTGACACAGGACTTACAAGATTTTAAAATTGACGAAATGAAAACAAATCTTGATAGTCAGATAAAATGTTGTCATCGGATTATATATTATAGAAACGAACTATAAAAACGATGTTGGTGAGTACTAAAAGTATTGTACTATTGATAAATAAGTGAGTTTGACATTTAATTCGGTTTGCAAGTATCGAAAATCAACCCGAGAATGCCGCCTTCGGTTGGAGAGAATCCGGGACATTTCCCTCCAGTGTCTGTTCCGCCTAGGTAATTTCTCTCCTAGGTCATTTCCCCCTATTACCCGAGTCATTTCACCCCACAACCTAGGCCATTTCACTCCCAACATAAAAACTATCGGTTTATATTTGGATATGATTTTTAAAAGTAATTTAATTATTTATTTCCAATTTTAAATTCTATTCGTCTTATTAAACTATTAGTATTCTCATACTAGCCCAAGTTATACTAATACAAACATTATTTAATAAGTATTAAAATCTGTATATTTTGTGGGTTAATTAATTCTTATTTATTCTCGTTTAATGATTGATCAAATAAAATGTTAATGTAGTAATACAAGTCTTTTTAAAAGTAATAAGATGAAATCCCACGTAAACCCGGAGAATTTAATTTCATAACCGCTGACTGATCATTTCAAATAATATATATTTTAAGTTTCTTCTGACAATTAATTACAGGCGTATAGCAGGAAGAAATACTTAGCACAAAATCCCGTAGATAGTTTAGGAACTAACTTGAAAATTATCAATTTCATTGACGTTTTCTTTTTACGCGTAACTTTATTTTGAAACCTGTTCTACTATGTCATTACTGTCATACTTTAGGAACTCTGTTTTCATTTCCATAAAAGGCCAAAGAAGCGGATATGCACGTATTTTGGGGGTAAAAAGTCTTTTCATCCTCAGTATTTAATATTTCAAAAGATTGTATGTAGGAAAACCACTGGAATGTATTGATTAAAGTATAGTTTTTTAAAAGCTTTGGTAAAAAATGTAAAAACTTAGAATATAGCACTTTTTCTTCTTTATGTAAACAATAATTTATTCATCAACTGACTTTTCTTTCTTTTAGCAAGTTTATTGTCATCTCCATATTCAACTTACACTTCGTATTCGTTGCCACTGTGCTCTTATGACACATATGCACTAGTATATTTACTAAGAGTTTTGATATATAAATTTATTCGTTACTCATAGTATTTATATCTGTTGCTTTACCATTATCCCCATGCCCATTCACATCAAAGTTCTTTTAATTACTATTCTTTTAGTGATTATCGCTTCATTTTTCTTTATAACATCGGGTTCAATTCCTTCTGACTTTCTAGAAATGTCCATCAAGACTCTGATCAGATATTAACGAAAAGGATTTGCACGTTTTTTTTGTAATCAGTAATCAAAACTTATTCACTCTATATTAGTTAAAACGAATTTTTGATCGAATAATTCATTAATGACGTTTTATCAAATATTTAAAACGATTGTTTGTTGTTAGTTTCATGAAAATGAATTAATATGAACTCTGTTACAGGTGTTTCGAAGTTTATTTGCAAAATTTATTAGTTTATAAGTACAGATTTTATAGAATTCAAACTCTATTTATGTTTTATTCATTTTTTTTTGTAAACTTAACAACATCGATTATAAAAAAAAAAATAGAACAGTACCCGGTAAATAATCTTTGTTCTCTTGGCTTTATCTACTTTTTATTGCGTTTATCAAGAATATGTAATGTAAATATGCTAATTTTTAGTTGTGGTTTACCAGATTTATGACACATTGTACGAAGGCAATAAATTATACATGTACACATGCTGTGAGCATATGTTTATGTGTGAATTTTCAATAGCTTTAATTCATTATCAAGATCGAGAATTCATTAAGTTATTGATTTTTATTTTGGAAAGGAACATTAAGCAGTTATATTTTAAATAGAAAAAGACATAAAATTGCTAAATTTAAGGAACCTTTCTAGTTTTGAATTTTAAACATTTCCCGATCAAAATATAACTGATCCCGACTGGAATTAAATAATGTAAAAATGTTTATTTACTTCACAAATATACTAGATTGTTTTGTTTTAATATGGTTTGAAAATTGACTGAACTTAAAAAGTGAATTATTTTTTTGCAGTAACTGCATCAAGACAATAATTAAATGGGTCGTTGCTTGTGATTTGTCTTTTTTTTTCTTCAATTTTTATCAGAATTGGTGCGAATTTGAATATAAAGGACTTTTCACAGACACATTCATATGTCCATAACACGAACGCCTTTTAAAGAAGGTGATACAGTTGAAAAAAAAAACTACAAGAACTATTTGAAGATTTATTTTTGAAAAAAAAAAAATCATTGATTATGAATCAAACCTTTACATATTAATGTCCTGCATGTAGGTATCTTCAGTATTGTAACGCGACGCATCTAAACTATAAATATATTTCCATAGATCATTAATTCTTTTGGCGATATGCAAATAAAGATATTTCATAACAATTGAAAATTAAATAGTTATGGTTTCTAGTTTTTATTTATCTTGGGCTGAGTATAGGATGAAATAATTACAAAAGCGATTTCTTAGATGTGAGTTTGGACAAACTGAGTAAATCAATTTTTAAAACTGATAAACCATTTAATTGCTTCTACAATTTATTTCAGTTAATATATTGTAATCAAGTCTATAATTCTAGAGGCTACTTCGTGAATGTTATATACACTTTTAATATGTGAATATATGTATTTCTGTTTTATGTTTTCATATTATTAGCAAACTATTGCGTTTCAGTTTTTTCTTTTTATGTGTCTTCATTTCCTAGTTTAAAAAAGTTTTACAAAGTGATAACTTAAACAAAAAATAAGTATTTGTATTTCCATTTTGTTATTACATTAAATCCTTTTCTAACAACATTAAGTAAATTATTTACATTTGCGACAGATTTTTTTCTTTTTTTTTTTTTAAAAAAAAAAACTTGTTGAAATAAACCGATTAAAGAAAATTTCTCAAATATATATCATTTTAATTGATAGTGCCGATTTTAATTTATTTATGAAAATGTCTTGTAAATCTTAGTGCTAATCTACAAACACACAATTTTATTATATACTGAGCCGGTTAAATGATTATTTTGATAAAATTTATTTACTCTTGATTAAAATTTTCCTTTCATAATATGGTTCTTATGGACGAGAAAGCCCTCTAAATGGCAAAACTCTGGCAAACGTTCGGTTTTCATCAGTGTTATGAATTTTATTTGAAAAGACATGAGTCCAAGAACACAGATGGACAGGGAGTGAAATGACCCAGGTAGGAGAGTGAAAGGACCTGCCGTGAAATGACCCACCGTGAAATGGTAATAGAGAGAAATAACCTAGGAGAGAAAGGGTTTTAGAGAGAAATGACCTGACACCGTTGGGTCTGACGTTTTCCTGGCACGTAAAATATCAAAATCGTGAAAAAGCCTGGAAAACGTCAGATATTTCGGACTACCTTGGATCAAGAGCCTGATGCTGGAGAAGTGGCAATCTCTCTGCAAAAAAAAAATAATAAAATAAATAAATAAAACAAACAAAAACAAACGGTTATGAACATGATGTATTTTTTTTGTCTTTTGTGACCATGGACCCTTAGATTGATTGGAAAAAATCCAAACAAGCAAAAAATTCAATACAAAATAAACTAATTTGCAATTTATTTTTAAGGAGTAACTTTGAAAGGATTTCATTCTATTATCAATTATTTTGCTACAAATATGTTTGGGTTTTCATACCATAGAATGTTTAGCAGGTTAGAGAAATGTGAAAACACTAATTTTAGTCACTAAAAATAACTTGTTGATAAAAAAGTATTTCATATAATTTCAGATTAAAACTTGCTGCCCTTCAATACAATGAAAATGAACAATTTCAACTTGTGTGAACACCAAAGGTACTTATATATGCAAAACATCAGCATAGTAATTCCAAACAGTGTTACCAGTACAGTGTCCAGGAAAAACTCAATCATGTCTGTGAGCAGTACTTTAATTCTGTGCATCAGTGTGATACCGTTATTGCCCTGAGAACTAACACCACAACAACACAGTTACTTAAATTCAAAGGGAAAGTGTCCAAAGTAAGTTTATTTATGCAGCTATGTACTCTGCACGCTTTCAGAGGCACGAATTCTGAATCGCTTTGTGTTCCATCGCCCTTTAATACATTTTCAGATGACCTCTTTGTCAGCAGTAGATCTTAAGAACGACTAAAGCAAGAGATCTTAAACATTCAATGATGATATTCAACATGTAGTTGTGCACCTGGGTTTTCAAAAGTTCTGGAAGTTCCTGATATGGAAGCTCGGTAGGAGTCAAAATTTATTCGGTTAAACGTCCCCATTAAGGACTTAAAGGACTAGCCCCTTAATATTTCTTATGCAAATATCCTGGAAACGAACAAGAATTTCTCAATAGTTGTTGAACAAAAAGTGTTCAAAATCATGAGAGCTTTAAAGTGATATCAAGAAAGAAAGGGGCTGACCTTCAATTTGGGACCGAAGGTTTCTAATCAATAACTCTTTAACGATCAACATTCTGTGAAGGAAAAATGTTTATCTCAACAATTCACAACTACATTTTGTGATCTTCACATAATTTGCTACATAATTAGGGGCCAGAATGCCAAATCTTTGGCATTCTTTATCTCGAAAGTGGGAAATATTTTTACAAGCAATATTAAATTAAAATATTCAAAATAACGTTCTGAACAATACGTAACCTTTCAATTTTTTCCAAACGTCCCCATTTAGGAGTTGAATGACCGACCCCTAATTATTTCTTTTGAATTTACCTCGGAAACAAATATAATTTCTGAATAGTTGTAGACAAAAAGTGATCAAAATCAATAGAGCTTTAAGTTGATATCAAGGAAAAGGGGCTGACCCCTAAAATTAGGCCCAAGACTCTTTTTTCAATATCTATTTAATTATCAATATTTCGTTAAACAATACTGAATCCAAAATTGTTTGTTTTAGCAATTTATTTATATCTTTATATTTCAAGGAACAAATTTTTATCTCATCTGATCTAAAATCGGACGGAAGACCCATTCGTTGCTTTCAACAAGATCGCTTCTAGTTAATTTTTAAAATTGTGATCAAATTCTTTGTTGTTAAAGTTTTTTTCTATTAAATTTATTTTGCAAAGAGAATGACCCAAAAAAAATTTTAAAAATTGAATTGAAGATGCAATTTAATGGGACTCGGTAAGGTTTACGGTTTTACGTTCGGCGACAACTTTTTATTTTATTTCTAACCCTCTGACATTATTACTACCAGCTCGGTGTCTCCGTTTTATCCCTCTCGATCAACACATCAGGAAATCTTTTACTCCCCCAGTCCCCCGATTTATTTCTCCCAGCTCCGACACATGACTACCCATTGAAACCTGATCTTTTGGCACTCTCTAAGCTGGTGGGCTCCAAGAGAGTTGACTTATTACAAACATCTTTACTTACTTATTACATTCAAGATTATGTCAGCAAATTAGATTAGATTAGATTCAATTTAGAATAGAGAGAAGACATAGAAATCAGCTCCAAGCTCCATCACAAGCTTTTTCGTACCGCTATATAAGCAACACAGGTCCATTTCTCAATGCAGGTCATTCCACGGCTAAGTTTTTTCATCAACATTATCATTGAGTAATGTGGATGTTTTGTCCTTTCAGGCTTCAAGATCTGCCAAATGTTTAAGGATCTGGAACCAGTGATCCAAGGATATCCTGTTGTTCTGCATGTTAGTGCTAATGACATTTCCAGTGGATCTTCAGTGCAAACCATGCTTTGGGACTTCCTTACCCTTGCCGAGAACATAAGGACATCTAATTCATCGGCCCTCTTCCTTGTATCCGGAATATAACCAAGAGCTGAGAACCAGTTCCCCGAGGGAGTGTCAAAGCCAGACTTCCTGATGAACTTCGACAAGAGGGCCCATCCGCTGAATCAACACCTGTCAGTCCTTTCTACAAGAATTGACCAGCTGCATTACGTTGGATATCAATCGTTCCGGTTGAGAGGGGAGATCCAGCGACAGCTACTCAGCAGTTACCGACTTCATTTGAGTCGCACTTTGATCAGGACCGTCATAAGAAATATCCAGAGGACCATTCTTCGCTTGGACATCTCTTCATCACCAGCCAGTCCTTCAATCTCGCCACCAACCAGTCAAGCAGCATCTTTACCATCCAGTTCACCAGCAGATTCCCTGCCAGCATCTCCATCCGACTCTCCATATAGGGCTGCTCTGCTCTCAACACCATAAGAAGAGACGTCATCTATGACCATCAACGAGGAAGAGGATTGGCCAGTTCTTCAACCAGATCAACCATCAAGTTCTATCTTATCTTGTTTCTCTCGTATCACTTTCCCTGCATCTGCCTCCTCTCCTCCTGTCATATCTGTGTCTGTTTGCTCTCGGTCTTCTCCAGCCCTAAGCACTTCATCTGCATCTTGTCTCTTAACTTTTCAAGGTCTTGTTTTCCCGAGTTCTGAACATTTGTATCAATAACTTTAATCTCTCGAGCACTCAGACCCCTATTTTGCAAGATTAAGGTTCAAGATTAATTTTTACAAATAATAATTGTTTTTGTAAACATTAATGTTTCTTAAATAAAATCATTCTATGATCAAGTTTGTTAAAAATTCTTGATGAAAAATCATCGCAATAATTATTTACGGATATTCCTCTGCGGACGCCCAGGATAAAGCAGACGGTGAAGGCCGGAGATGCACTTCAAAAACCTGAGAATATGACACAGCCACTTCCTCAGGCAGGATTAAAATCTTAGATGTCAACCGTCCAATTAGCGAAAACATAGACAAGAGTTTTCAAGATTTGTACAAACATTTTGAAGAATATAATGAACGCGGTTCCGGATAGAGTTTGAAACAAATTATTCATCTTGAAATAAGCATTGTTGCTTACGATCCACTTCCTGGTCGAACATATTTTACAAAGCCAAGAAAAATGAAAAATTCTAAAGCAATTTTAAATATCCAAAATGTAGATGAAAAGTGCTTTTTATGGTGTGTTTTGGCTGCTCTTCATCCAGCGGAAAACCATGCTCAACGAGTGAGTAATTATACTCCATCCGAGGATGAACTAAACGTTCAAGGAATAGAATTCCCGATGAAAGTCAACCAAATTCCTAAGTTCGAAAAGCAAAATAATTTATCTATAAACGTTATCGGGTATGACGAAGAAGAAGATCATTTTTCCCTACGTACATTTCCTCCATGAAAGACGCTAAGACAGAAATTGATCTGTTACAGTTGACGTGTTATGAAGATTCACACTACATGCTCATTCGTAGTTTAAGTCGTCTACTGAATCGCACAAAATGCAAGGGTCACAAATATTTTTTCTGTCGTTATTGCTTGCAAGGATTTTTATCCAAAAAAAGTATTGGACAATCATAAACAATTTTGTGCAAATCATTAACAAAGTACAACTTTTCCAGTCGAAGGTGTGAATGACACTTTGCAATTTACAGATCATAAATTTCAGCTGATTCCATTTTGCATATGCTGATTTCAAAGCATTTTCCAAAGATGTGGACACCTGCTATCCAGATCCTAAAAAATCCAGTATAACATGCAACAGCAAATTTGAGGCATGTTCCTATGGATATCAAGTTGTTTGTTCTGATGAACGTTACTTAATCTCCTGTCATTTACAGAGTTCCAAATGCAGTACAAACATATTTTGGAAAGTCTTCATGAAGAAGAGCTGAAAATTAAAGAAATTCTGCAGAAAATTTGTCTAATCATAATGACAAAAAATGACAAAAAATCATAAAAACACTTTTGGAGGTCCGTGTTTGCTCTGCTCCTATTTTGTATTGTATAATGGACTTTTGAGCTTGAATACTGTTCGTTATCTCCATATATTTCATTTCAACAACAAAATCATTATTTTTATGCGAAAGGTCATTTTCTCCTGAAACAGGAAAATTGTGAGATCACTGTCATATTTCTGGTAAATATAGGGGTGCTGCATGTATTGCATGCAATCTTAACTTTAAACCTCCAACATTTATTCCTGTTATTTTCCACAATCTAAAGCATTTTAACATGCATTTGTTAATTGATGGAGTTGGAATGTCGAAAAAAAGAAGACATTTCATGCATCCCTCACAAAATGGAGCGCTATCTGTCATTAAGTTTAGGAACTCTTCGATTTATAGATAGTCTGCAGTTTCTAAATGCATCCCTAGAAGAGCTTGTGGAAAATTTAACTTCAGACGGAATAAAACCATTTCGACTTCTGCAAAATGAGTGTAAAGACTCGAGACAAGCACAGCTTATGATACGAAAAGGAGTCTATCCGTACAACTACATGAACAGCTTTGCAAGATTCGAAGAAAAGCAACTACCCCAAAAATTGTTTTTTACAACTCTTTGTCAAAAACCTATGTATCGGACGCAGAATATGCACCTGCTCAAAATGTTTGGGCTTCATTTAATATGATAACTCTTGGAGAGTATCATGATACCTATCTCAGCTGTTGGCTGCTGTTTTTGAAAAATTTTGGGATATGTCGATGAAAACGTATGGACTCGATCAAGCTCATTTCTTCAGTTGTCCGCAATTAAGCTGGCAGAGTGCATTACAATATGCAAAATGAAAGCTGAAGTTATTGACGGATCCGACTCAGTATTTTTTTTTTTCAAGACTCAAACCTCATTATAGACATATCCAAAGTTATCAAAGCAAATTACTACTTAAAAAGAGAAGACTAAGACGTTGAAGAAATGAACATGTTTATTAAAGTGTTGTTATAAGTTGTCTGGACGATGCCCTGAATGGCATCCAAAGTAGAGAGAGTGAAACTAAAATCATGTATATACATGCATCTAAAGTGGAAAAACTTGTGCCTCTTCTGATACCAAAAGACTGCTGGGAGGCCATAAAAATTCTGACTGACGTTGAGGTTAGGAAGCATTCAAATAAAAATGAAAGAAATGAATTTATTTTTTCTCAGTTTAAATCACTCCATTGTACTAGATTGATCCGTGTCACTGGTATGATAAAAAAGCAGGATTAAAACGATTTATTAGTGCAACAGATATGTGACATTATATAGCCACAGTCTACTCGCTCTTGAATGTATCCTCAGCAGACAGAGATGTTCTACAAACATCTGGGACATTCACGAAACATCAATGAAAATATGTATCAATGTCCACCTGAGTGAAAACAATAACTGCTGTTACGAAATTTCTGAGTTAAGTCAAAGGCAAGAAAGCTATCCAGAGGATAATTTTGATTTTTTGTCGGCAACATCAACTAGGGATCAGCAACTGGATGAAAATAGCAAGAACCATGTCCAGTGTGTAAATCTTACTTCATTTGATACTTTGATTACTTTCAACAGTTCCTTACAGCCCAATATCGCCTTCGAATGTCAATTTCAAAACTTCGCATTCCGACGTCCACCTTAGAGTCATGCAAAAAATAACACATTTAAGATTTATTCTATAAATATTGTCTTTTTTCTAGACGATTTAAGATTATATTTGAGCCAGTTTTTTCTTTATTATTTTCTCGGCATGTATATGCACGACTTCATCGCCTTAAATCGAACAATACGTTTTAAAACGCTTTAATCTGTAGCTATCTGGTTTACCTGTCCGAATTTTCTCAACCAGAGAACTCTATTTTTAGTTCATTAGTTCGTTTTATTTTTAGTTCATTAGTTCGTTTTATTGACTACAACGCTTTTTTGTTTAGGTTAAAGATTTCACGTCTATTTCGATTGTGAACAATGTCAATTCAGGTAGAGCGACCTTCGCTGAATAGTTCATTAAAGGCCCCGGTCCTCAGCAGCCTAACTGCAAATCTTGAAAAAAAATTCTTAAATTTTGAAGTCTTTTTATGTAGAATGATCACAGGTGCATGTTAAACAAGAGGCCCATGGGCCACATCGCTCACCTGAGCACACTGGCTAGGAAAAAAAGCAAAAATCAGTACAGTATTGAAAAGTTTACAGGGAGGGGAGTGTTGAATTTTAAACTACCTGATGATGCTTTCATATCAATATAACAAATATCTTTGTTGTTCTTGAGCAGCAGATTTTTTTCCCATATATTCATTTGTAAAAATTTGATCCCTCATTGTGGCCCCACCCTACCCCCGGGGGCCCTCATTTGAACAAATTTCATTCTACACTACCGAAAGATGCCTTCATATCAATTTGACTAATCATGGCTTTTCTGTTCTTGAGAAAAAGACTTTTTCCTATATATTCCTCTGTAAACTTTGATCACCCATTGTGGCCCCAACCTATCCCCGGGGTAATGATTTGAACAAACTTGAATCTTCACTATCTGAGGATGCTTCCATATAAATATGACCAATCATGGCTTTACTGATCTTAAGAAGAAGATTTTTAAAGATATTTTCCTATATATTTCTATGTAAAACTTTGATCCCCCCTTGTGGCCCCACCCTACCCCCGGGGGTTATTATTTGAACAAATTTGAATCTTCACTACCTGAGGATGCTTCCATATAAATATGACCAGTCATGGCTTTACTGTTTTTAGAGATATTTTCCTATATATTTCTATGTAAAACTTTGATCCTCCATTGTGGCCCCACCCTACCCCCGGGGGTTATGATTTGAACAAACTTGTATCTACACTACCTGAGGATGTTTCCATATAAATATGACCAACCTTGGCTTTACTGTTCTTAAGAAGAAGATTTTTAAAGATATTTTCCTATATATTTCTATGTAAAACTTGGATCCCCCATTGTGGCCCCACCCTATCCCCGGGGGTCATGATTTGAACAAACTTGAATATACACTACCTGAGGATGTTTCCATATAAGTTTCATCTTTCCTGGCCCAGTGGTTCTTGAGAAGAAGATTTTTAAATGATGCCATTATTTTTTCACTAATTCCTAATTATCTCCCCTTGAAAGAGGGCTTGGCCCTTCATTTGAACAAACTTGAATCCCCTTTACCCAAGGATGCTTTGTGGCAAGTTTGGTTGAATTTGGCCCAGTGGTTCTTGAGAAGAAGATGAAAATGTGAAAAGTTTACAACAACAACGCCAACGACAACAGACAACGGACAAATTTTGATCAGAAAAGCTCACTTGAGCCTTTGGCTCAGGTGAGCTAAAAAAAACTATTTAAAAAAGATGCCTTACAATATTCTATCCCTTAGTTAGAAATCCTTGAAAAACTCCAAGTATTCTCAACTAAGCGTAAAATTGTAAGATGAAATTTATGGACGATTTGATTGGTCAGAATCGAGAGCGCTATTCTGAGAGCGAGGTTCATAATTTCGCACGGATTAAGGCCAGTCAACATTCGTGCTTATGAGAACTTTCCATCCGTTTAAAGGTTTCTGAGGAAAAGGGCAAATATATATTTTCTTATATAAATCAACCCAAATCGTCAGTTTTAGCCCTATTGGTCAAACACCAGAACTTCTGCGATAGGAAGGTGTCCGTCGTCCGTAGATTATTTTTCAAAACGCTACTCTTGAAAATTTGTTCTGATTTCAATGTACACTAAGATAAGGAATTCCGTTGCCAATTTTACTTACGTAGAAATTTCTATGAAATACTTCCAAAATGCTACAGTTTTGATCTGATTTCAATATAACTCTGAACACAAGTAGGCGACGTTAAGGTACCTAATTTTGTTCATTAGATTTTGATCGCAATGACTACTGAAAATAAATATTTCTGTGAAATCGAAGGAGGATCAGGATCAAGAATACTGGAAAATACTCTTGCTAGAAACGAGGAAAGACACCTGCAATTATAACCAGGCTTACGATGACCAGGTGTCCTCCAGGTAATTTTTACTGAGCCACTTTGCAGACTGGCTTATTTTCATTTAATATTGTAGAAAATAGAAAACACCGTTTTACTCATATTACATATTTTCGAGATATCATAAAAATTTCTACTGACGGACAACACAACGGGATTATATTTCATTCCCATACTCCTTTTCAAAATATAAATAGAAATTTTAAAAATGCCGTCTGATAGATTTGAAATACACGAGACATTCCGTGTAAATTTTACATATATAGTCCTTGACCAATGACAGAAGACACAATGAGAATCGCTAGAGATTGAAATGCATATCAGTTAGATACTCCTTGTTGGGAGAAATTAACCCTGTAGAAGTAAAAGAATCCTCTTTATTGACTGTGGCTGTTGGAGAGGTTGGTGGGAAATTCTATGCTTCATGACAACTTGCTGTTTAACAATTAAGGAATGAGGCACTTGACCTTTCATTTGTTCAGGGTTTTATTCTTTGGTTGTTTAACGCCCCTGTCTAAAATTTTTCAATCATTAAGAGACGCCACAACTTGTCAATTGAAGGCTACAAACTCTTCACTCAGGGCCATTGAACAGTGAGGGATCTTTTTCGTCCCAACATCTACTGCGACACGGGACCTCGGTTTATCCCGTCGTATCGGAAGGACGGTCTCCTCGTTCCGCTGTAGATTCAAACTCGCGATGGAAAGATTAACTCCTTACTTCACAACTCTTAGAGCATATTACATCACAACTCTTAGAGCATACGCTCTTACCACTGCACCACGCGGACGACTGAGCAGATTTACTTTCAGTTGCAAAAATGGAGAAATCAACATCCTTAACTTTCAAATGGTTGTATGTTCGTTCGCCCTAAAATTTGTTCGCCCTTGACGCCGTTCGGAAATGTTATTTGTTATACAAGCATTTCGCTTCTCTGTTTTATTTTAATCCAAATAAAATAAATGAAGCACGATTTACATAATTGAAAGCAGAACGAACTAATTATCGCTTGGAAATAAGCAATAAAGTAAGTCGTACAATATTGTGTTCTCGTCAAAAAGCGTGATTTTTTGTGATAAACCGTACTTAGATGTTTAAGGGTTTTTTTCTCTGATGTTAATTATGTTTACTGCTAATTATGGTTAAGATATTTTCAAAATCAATAGATTAAAAATAGATATTTTTACAAATGAATAAATAAAATAAATAAACAATTCTCAATGATTACATAAATATTTAGTCGGTGAATGTACATGTACACGATATGATTGTCGGGGTTTCGTTTATCAGTGTTTATCTCTGGAACTTACTTTTAATTAATATTTTTATAATTTCTGCAAATAAATGATTTGTAAAATAATTGTTGATTTTAGAAATTTACAAATGGAAACATGGATACAACTTATGATTTAATTCATTTTCATGCCATTTTGTTTTCAAACTAATCCCTTTCTGCATATTATGAAATCCTATTCAATCTAAACGCACGGTCCACCTACATGTACATCTTCTGAGAGAACGAAAAAAAAAATGTTTTCTTAAGTCGGAGAATTATGTAAATAATTATTTGTAATCTAAAATAATTAGTAAGTCTTACATGTATTTAGTTCTAGAAATATCCATTTCTATTTTTTTTTTTCATTTTTCAAAGTCGATGAAATAATAGTAATAGTTATTTGAAATCTAAAATAAGTATTAAGCCTTATTTCGTTTTGAAAATATCCATTCCTAAAGAATTTGAACTATTTTGCGTGAAGAATCGTGCGTTTGCGTCAGCAATCGTGTAAGATCGGTTAACGTGTAGAATCGTGTGCGTGAAGGATCGTTCGTGTAACAGATTTTATCGTGCGTTAATCGTGCGGAATCTTTCGTGTAAGTTGACAACAATAACGTTGCAGCCACTGTAAGAGGGTGCATGACTGTAGAGAGAATTGGTAAAAAATTGTCAAGATAAATCAGCATTCCAGGTATTCTCTTAAGTTCAGTCACATTTGTTGGTGCAGCCAGATCACGTATTGCACGCACACGTTCTGGACAGGGACTGATTCCGTCTGAACTAATCAAGTGTCCAAAATATTCAATGCTTTGTTTCCTGAACTCACAATTGCTCTTGTTAAGTCTAACTTCCTTGATACGGTCCAGTACAAGGTCCAAACGCTCGTCATGCTCCTCCACTGTACTTCCGTATACAACTTGAATGATAGGACGGGAATTCCGTCCATTTCAATTGGACGATTTTCCGTCATAGATTTGACTGGTATATGGTGGCGTCCCTATATGAGTGAAAAATTCTAGAATGGGACGTAAAACAACATACAATTAATCAATTCTGAAGTCAAGAGGGATAACTGTCAAAAATCATTGGACCTTGACAAAATTCGAATTTGACCTGCGTATTCCTTTGATGTATTTATATGTCAAATTTGATTGATTGTATTGTTGTTTTACGTCCTATTCGAGAATTTTTCACGCAAATTTGAGTTGAATGTGTGCAACTGTTGCCCAGAAAATGAACGGAAAGTCAATGATAACGGAACAGGGTAACACCATATCTCTCCGGGCATTTTATGATGGGGGAATAATAAACACAATTGAACAAATACAGGAGTATCGGTTGACCGGTCCTTATATTTCTCGGACCATTGCCTCGTCCTCTGGACCGGGGTCTTGGCTGACTTGACCTTAGGCGTTTCTGCTCATTGACTCTCCCAGGTACTTGCAGTTAATACTGATTTTTTTTCTGCCCATTTTTCCTCGTGGTCTGTGAAGAATTTAGCCCACCGAGTGGCTGCTTCACGGTCTTTTAAAGTTCTGGTTTCTACTACTCTTGTTTCTTTATTTTTCCCGGATGCTCTGCGCAAATGTGTCTTGCGATGTGCTAATAATTTTTGAAAGCCCCTTTTGTGGAGGTCTTTGGTTATTTCACTGAGAAGAGTCTGATTAATTGCATCACAGCTTGCTGTGAACTTAAGTTGAAAAATCAGGAAGGCGGGTAAATTTGTGTTTTATGCATTCACGTCCCAGAAAAATATTTATTCCAGCGATTGAAGTATTATTGTATCCAGTTCGCCAAAGTCTCCTTTTAAAGAATCTTCTTTTCAAGAACCACTGGGCCAGAAAAGGTGAAACTTAAGCGAAAGCCACTTAACAAAGTCTTGTGTAGCTGACCACCTGAGGAGGATACATGGCTGGACGAGCCATGAATCACAAAAATGGCGACATATAACGTAAGACTCAAATTTAAAAATATAAAGAATTTTTAAAGTTGTTCAAATATCATTTATCTGCCAATATTATCATGGACTTTAATGTAAAATTTAATTTAGATTTGCTTTTTATTTGTATGTCTATAATTCTTTTTCGCCTTAGATCTGAAGACAAGAACAGTAAAAACACAAGGAAAAGAATCCAATGCCCAATTTCTAATTGCAATATAAAGAGAAAAAAGAGAAAATGTAGGCAATTTTAACCAAAACAGCACACAATTTACTTCAATTTCCTGAACAGATTTAAAATAAGATATTGTTTTCCATACTAACAAGGAGCAGTGCTTTTTCGACTCTTTCTAATTCCTCATTGCTAATTTCCTCGTTTGAAAGAATGAATATGGATCTACCTTACAAAAGAAATTAAGTACAATTCCGTCAGTATTCCCTCAAGAATTTTATTTCTTTAACACAGCAAAATAAATGTATTCTGGGGATTTCCAATGGCTTACTTAATCATTTGACTTGGGTATTCAAGTCGCAAAAGTAGCAGGTTTTATATTTCTTAACATGTCATTTAATTGACTCCTTAAAAGAATGAAAATTCTTTTGATTTGTTTTTTACATCAAACCATAAAGTAAGCATTTGTTTAACAGTACCCAGACAGGCACCCTGCATGTAGTCTATAACACAACTTTTTACAGGTTCGAAATACTTCAAATACAGAAACCTGAACTGCACCTTGTGTCCATTAACTGAACATTTCGATTCGTTGTTTAAGGATTTAAGATTGTACATCTCTAATGACAGTTTCTCTGCTATTAGGATTTGACTCGTCATATTGGAATACACGAGAAATTCCTCGAGTGTCATGTTTGTGATTTCTCCCTTTTTTAATCAAAACCAGTGACTAAATTCAGCATTAAGCTGATTACCGTTATACACCAGTGCTCTTACTGGAAAGTCATATGTCCTCGTTAAAAGAATACACTTGTATTAAGAACTTTCCATCCTTGTCAGTAAATCTATATCCACTCGATTCCAAGTGTTGCTTGTGAAAAGTGGTTTGAAAAATGACCACATCTGTGTTTTTTTGTTTGAAATCCAGACACCATAAAGCAATGCATTCTGTCGTCGTTTTCAATGAGAAAGTGGGAGTTCATTGGCAAGCATATACACAGGCAAAATGCTTGCACTTGATGACTTGAAAGGAGGTGCACCATGAGTGTTAAATGAAAATAATAAATTGTTTTCGTTGCTTGGAATTCCATTATTTTCAAAAATATTGTACAGATTGCCTTCATATACGTCAATTTACTCTTTACATTGTATGCGTTCCAACAGCGTTGCAAAAATCGGGGTTTTTACAAAGAGATGCTTATTGAGACACTAGACTAAGTATATTTGTGACATAAAAACCATTGCTCCAGTATATACGCCAGTTTTTCACATTAGCACAGGATGAAAAGCCAGGTTTTCCAAATTTGGAAACCCGATGGAAACGTATGGGAATCGTGACATCAGTAGTTTCCATATAGTTTCCATTTTATGGAAACCACATAGTGGTTTCTACGTAGATTCCCGATATGGAAACAATCAACCTGTGGTTTTCCGTAAGTTTCCAAATATGGGAAACCGTGGAAACATGCAGTAGTGGTTTCCACGTAGATTCCGGATATGGAAACAATCAACCAGTAGTTTCCTGCATGTGTCCCAGATATGGAAAACACGTATGCTGTGGTTTACACCTAATTTCCGATAATAGACATTTTAGAAACGTGTATCAAAAGAATAATAAAAAAACTGTTTGTGTAATTCTGTGTAATAAAATTGAACATTCTGTGACAAATTAATAAATATTTTTTTAACATTTTATTCTCGGTGAAACTCATAAAGACACGTGAATTGGATTTAGTGGTAAGAGAAGATTTAATACAATTTTTAATTTTAGAAAAAACAGTGTAAACTGTTCAGATAAAATTCAGTCATTGCGCTAACCCTTGTAATCGCGGGCACCTGTTCTCACGTGCCACAGGTGGAGACACGTGTCGCGAAGACACCTGCGACTGTGTATTTTTCGTATATTCTATGTGATTTGAGAGGGTTTTCTACCTAAGGGGAGAAATGGGCTGTGGTCAATCATGTACATACACGTAGTCTCCACAAACTCAGTTTAAATTTAGGTGATTGCTGGCCATTGATTTGATTTTAAAAAATAATTTAAATTATCAATAAGACCACAGAATTTTGATAAAATAAGCTACATGAATTTTAGGATGTTCTACGAGAGAAGAAAAACAAGAGGCCCATGGGCCACATCGCTCACCTGAGCACATTGGCTAGGCAAAAGCACAAATCAGGTCAGTATTGAAAAGACCAGGGGAGGGAGGGGGGGGGGGCTTGAATTTTAAACTACCTGATGATGCTTCCATGTCAATGTAACAAATGGCTTTGTTGTACTTGAGAAAATTAAAAAAAAAAAATTCCCATATATTCCTTTGTAAAAATTTGATCCCCCATTGTGGTTCCTCCCTATCCCAGGGGTCATCATTTGAACAAACTTGAATCTACACTACCTGATAAACATAGCTTTTCTGTTCTTGAGAAGAAATATTTCTTCTTTTTCTTATGTTAAACTTTCCATTCCCCATTGGGCCCCACCCTACCCCTGCGGGTCATCATTTGAACAAAATTGAATCTACACTACCTGAGGATGCTTCTATATCAAAATGACTAATCATGGTTCGCAGTTCTTCAGAAGAAGAAATTTTCCTTATATTTCTATGTAGAAATTTGATCCTCCATTGTGGCCCCGCCCTACCCCCGGGGGTCATGGTTTTCACAAACTTGAATCTACACTACCTGAGGATGCTTCCATATAAATATGATTCATTATGGCTTTGCTGTTCTCGAGAAGGAGATTTTTAAAGATTTTTCCTATATATTTCTATGTAAAACTTTGATCCTCCATTGTGGCCCCGCCCTACCCTCGAGGGTCATGGTTTGAACAAACTTGTATCTACACTACATGAGGATGCTTTCACATGAATATGACTCATCATGGCTTTGCTGTTCTTGAGAAGAAGATTTTTAAAGATTTTTTCCTATATATTTCTATGTAAAACTTTGATCCTCCATTGTGGCCCCGCCCTACCCCCAGGGGTCATGATTTGAACAAACTTGAATCTACACTACCTGAGTATGCTTCCATATAAATATGATTCATCATGGCTTTGCTGTTCTTGAGAAGAAGATTTTTAAAGATTTTTCCTATATATTTCTATCACTATGTAAAACTTTGATCCTCCATTGTGGCCTCGCCCTACCCCAGGGGTCATGATTTGAACAAACTTGAATCTACACTACCTGAGGATGCTTCCATTTAAATATGATTCATCATGGCTTTGCTGTTCTTGAGAAGAAGATTTTTAAAGATTTTTCCTATATATTTCTATGTAAAACTTTGATCCTCCATTGTGGCCCCGCCCTACCCCCGGGGGTCATGATTTGAACAAACTTGAATCTACACTACCTGAGGATGCTTCCATATAAATATGATTCATCGTGGCTTTGCTGTTCTTGAGAAGAAGATTTTTAAAGATTTTTCCTATATATTTCTATGTAAAACTTTGATCCTCCATTGTGGCCCCGCCCTACCCCAGGGGGTCATGATTTGAACAAACTTGAATATACACTACCTAAGGATGCTTCCACATGAGTTTCATCTTTCCTGGCCCTATGGTTCTTGAGAAGAAGATTTTTAAATGATGCCATTATTTTTTTCAGTAATTCCTAATTATCTCCCCTTGAAAGAGGGCGTGGCCCTTCATTTGAACAAACTTGAATCCCCTTCACCCAAGGATACTTTGTGGCAAGTTTGGTTGAAATTGGCCCAGTGGTTCTTGAGAAGAAGTCGAAAATGTGAAAAGTTTACAGACAGACAGACGGACGGACAGACAGATGGACGCCGGACAAAATGTGATCAGAAAAGCTCACTTGAGCTTTCAGCTCAGGTGAGCTAAAAAGAATAGTATTTTAATTTTTCATTACTGATTAAAAAACAAAATTTCCTAACCGTTTAAAAATTATATATACTTTTCTATCGGTCTAGAATAAATCAAAATTCTCGTTATGTGTTAAACCATAATTCTTTTTCAAATAAATTTGTAAGTGCATAGATAAATGAAATAAAATTTCTTAATCGGTAAGTAGTAAAGGGGGTAGTCTGGGGGCACTTTACGGGCACCCCCTCTTAGGGTCGTCTGAGGGCACCCCCCTCTGAGGGCCGTCTGAGGGCACCCCCGTCTGAGGGCACTACGCTTAGGGTCGTCTGAGGGCACTTTGCAGACACCGCCACTCCTAAAGGCTGTTTAAGGACACCATTCTTATATATATATATATAGCCTGTATACGAGTTATCAGCAACACACCACATCGAGATTACTCCACTGTTCACTTAAAAGTGCAGATAAAACAGAGAACTATAAACAACCAAATAGTATTTCTTTTAGTCAGAATTTTCTGTTTGAACGTTGCAGATCAATCTCCCATAGTAGTAAGTACATGTTGTAATGTTACTCTATTTCATTAAAAAGAAAGAAATTTTATATGACTATAAAATTTATTGCGAGTTTCACAACAAATAGATAATCTGAACACATCATCATACCAATCATTAAGAAAGAAGGAAAAAACATTTAAGACATAGTTGCATACTTGAAAATGAACAAATACTTGGATAGAGTTTAAAAAAAAAAAGAACACATATAATGATCATGTAAATTAAGCAGATGGACATTTAGTTTAACCCTTTCCTCTTAAAAAATGTCACTGAAATTTTTTCATGAAATCTTGAATATAATGTACCACCATTGACGTTTGGAGAAGGTCCACACGGACGTTATCTACCAATTCGTTTAAAGCGTTGAGCTCCTCTTTGAGAGGGTAATTGTTAAGTGGCATCCAAAACCCTGGTGCTACAACTGGAGAGAGACTCGGTGTTGATTGTGGGGGGTTGTTATCCGAGTCATCATTTGGTTGACTGTAGGTTCCGACTTTAGTAGCACTGGTGGCGATGCTGGACTGTTTTCCGAAGATACCTGACTATATCCGGCGAATGACGGAAGGGGGGCCTGGGGTGTTGTTGTCGGAGTCATCATTGGGGTGACTGTAGGTTCCGACTTTATTAGCACTGTTGTCGATGCCGGACTGTATTCCGAAGATACCTGACTATATCCGGCGAATGACGGAAGGGGGGCCTGGGGTGTTGTTGTCAGAGTCATCATTGGGGTGACTGTACATGTAGGTTCCGACTTTATTAGCACTGGTGTCGATGCTGTACTGTAATCCGGAGATACCGGACTGTAATCCGGAGATACGGGACTGTAATTCGGAGATGAGGGACTGTAATCCGGAGATGAGGGACTGTATCCCTGGGATTTTATAGGCACTGGTGGGTTGAACTCTCCTGACTCTGTCGACGCAGGTTTATGGCTAACAGTCAACGTGTTACATACTGGTGTCGTGAGGGTAAACGTTGACCGGATACGTTTTTCAAACGTTGTATATTTCCCTGGGTTGTCTTCTCTGTTACAAAAAATAAATAAATAAAAAATAGATAAGTATACTAAGAATAAATAAATAAAAAATAGATAAGTATACTAAGAATAATTTAAAAAACAAACAAACAAAAACAAACAAGCAAAAAAACACTTAAAATAAAATATTCATTTTTTTTTTATTTTTAACAAATACTTTAAACCAAAGTGAGTCTGCTTCATGCTTTACTATTCCTTTATTTGATTTTTTGTGCCTTAAAGTCTGTAAAGTTTACCTGAATGTTTTCAGCAGTGGATGCTCCTCTTTCGTCTGCTGCGAGAACCCCTCACTCTCAGGGCTGTTTTCTTTCTTCATTTTCCTATGAAAAGATTTTCAAAACAAAAAAAAAAGTAAAAAATGTTTATGTTTACAATTTAAAAGATTTTAATAGTATGTGGTGGAGTGGGGGTATTCTTATATTTTTTTTAGAATAAGAGTAGAGATTAAATAAATTTACCTTCTCAAAAGAATTAGTGAGTCTTCTTATTCACTTAATTTTCTCTTGTATGTAGGTTGACTTTGTTTAAGGGATGGTTTATCTTCTTCAACCTGGTACGGGTCCTCCGGGGAGTTTCTAATAAATTATAAATTTTGAGCATTATTTAAAAAAAAATTGAAGCAAACAAATGTTAACCTGTTTATTTTTATATATACATTGTTTTTCATTGTAACAGAAAATCACAATTTCAACATCAAAAAAAATTTTGACTTCAAAATGACAGCTAATACATATTAAAAAGTGATAAATTTTAAAAAGAGTACTTACCCTGATTCAAACGCCACCAGGAATTCCTCCCCCATCTCGATCCACTTTGCTCGAAATCTAAAAAAGCTTGTGCCATTTTGAACGATTTGTTCTGAAGACTGTGATTTGCTTTGCATTTATCCTCTCTATTTATACTGATTCGGGAGAAAAGGGGCAGGGCTTGGCGTTTAACAATTGTATTTATTTAAATTATAGAAAATTATAGAAACCGTCTCAAAAAACGCTCGAACGATCATTCAAAAAAAAATATCGCGCGCGTTTTTTTTTTAAGTTCGACTAACCTTTCAGAAAATACTGCGCGATGATGACTGCGCGCACGTTTTCTGTAATTTTTCACATATATTCTATAATTACATTTGTGTTAAGTTAAATTGCCATTGTACGACTTGATTACCAAAGCGATTTTCTTAAAAAGTACAATGTACCTTCAAGAAAATTAAAACGTGGTCTCATTTTTTGAACTTTTAGAAAATACTATATTGGTACTACAAAGTCGTAAATATTTTTTTCCCATTAAGGCGCCTCAATAAACAGCATGAAAAATAAATAAATAGACAAATAAATAAATAAAAGAACACATGCATACAAATGTTTACACATTCAGCACAGAAAGAAGAAGAGTGATTATAAAAACACATATTTTTCAAGCAAAAAGTTATACATGTTGTTGAAAATCGACTTTTTACTTTTGATTTCATTAATATTGACACAAAATTGTTACTATGTGGTGATAAAGTTTTACCTTTGTAAACTAATATAAACATTTTTACAACTGTTCACAAATTTACAGATGATCTTATTAGTTACTGTACAAGATATATCTATTTTTTATTAACAAACATGACATTTTGTAATTAATCCAAGTAATTGTTTGATATCTTGTATGATGTGAAGGAGCGGGTTTTTTTTTTAAGTTCATATTACCTTTCAGAAAATATTGCGCGCGTTTTCTGTAATTATTCGTTATTTCACATCTGTGTAAAGCTGAATTACCATGGCACGCCCAGATCACCGAAGCGATTTTTTTTATTAAAGTTTTCATATCGAGCGCGTTTTCTGTAATTCCGAAGCATTTTTTTTTAAAGTTCAGTTCACCTTTTAGAAAATACCGCGTTTTCTGTAATTATTCGCATGTGTTGTCATGCTAATATTCTATAATTGCATCTGTGTGAAGTTAAATTGCCATGACACGACTTGATTACCGAAGCGATTTTTTTTTTAAATCAAGAAAATACCACGTGCGCTTTCTGTAATTACCGAAGCGATTTAATAGTTCCGTTCACCTTTTAAAAAAATATTGCGCGCGTTTTCTGTAATTTATTCGTTATTTCACACCTGTATAAAGTTCGTTTTCTGTAGTTGCATGTATTTGTGTTGCTGTTATGTCCTTCTAGACGATCGTGACCACAACACGTGCTAACAGAAGGCTGCCATTTTTAGAACTACTTTATTTTATTATACAACACAGAACCAACAATACAAGATCACATAATTCCGGATTACAATATCAGATAAACCAAATCATAACATTCCTCCCCCCTAAATTTTGACTTCTATAAGAATGAACATCAGAACTGAACCTGAATGAAAATTGGGCAATACACACATCTCAAATTTTAAACTCATAGACATGTTTTACCAGGTCAATACATGCAACACAATACAGTAATACAAAGTGAAAATGACCTCTTGGTCAACACAAAGGCATGGGGATTATTGTGCCCCATAACTGTGCCATCATACAAAACAAAATGCACATTTCATTTGAAAGTAACATAATCACTGAAACGTTTGGGCGGTCCAACATTTCGTCTTGGGTTTTGTCGGGCCGGTGTTGTAGGCTCGGTCCTAACTTCTGGCGGAAATTTCTGTTCCTGAAAAGGACTATTAGTAATCTTCCTGTTGGAGACCTCTGGACTAGATTGACTGACATTCGGACTTTGCGGAAGGACTTCCTGACTAGACAGCTTAGCACCAGCAGTAGGAGTTGGTACCTGTGGCACAAACTTCCCAAAATCACTGGGTACAACTCCCTGATTCTTTAGTGAAGAATCCTGTATCTGATCCACATGTCTTCTCCATGTGCTGTCCCCAACTTGTACTCTATAAGAAACTGGTCCCGTCTGCTCTTGAACGGTTCCTGGTACCCAGTCCGACTTCGAACTGTGACGATAGTCCCTAACAATCACTCTTTGTCCAGGTTCAAACACACGCAACGAACTTGACCTCTTAGATGCTATGTGAAACTGTTTGTTTTTAACATATTGTTCAATGTCTGGTTTTATCAAATCTAGTCGTGACTGCAATGAACGACCAATGAATAGCTTTGCGGGTGACTCTCCAGTAGTTGAATGTGCTGCGTTGCGGTAGGCTAGTAAAAAGTTAGATAACTTAGTTTCCACAGAACCTCCATCCTTCTTGCTTGACTTCATTGCAGACTTGAAAGATTGTACAAAACGTTCCGCTAATCCATTTGAACTAGGATGATATGGAGCGGATGTCACATGCTTTATTCCATTGGTAAGAACAAAGTTTCCAAACTCGTCTGACGTAAACTGAGGTCCATTATCACTGACCAACACTGTAGGAACACCATTCCTAGCAAAGATACTTCTCAAGACCTCAATAGTCTTGTGGGATGTCGTCTCGCGCATCATTATGACCTCTGGCCATTTAGAGTGTGCATCTACTGCTACCAGGAACATCGAGTTCATAAAAGGCCCCGCAAAGTCTATATGGATACGTTCCCAAGGTTTAGTGGGCCACTCCCACGGATGAACCGGAGCTGCTGGAGGTGCACGCTTGAATTCCTGACATCCTAAGCATGCTTTTGTGATCTTCTCTATATCAAGATCGATCCCAGGCCACCATACCACACTTCGAGCTAATGCCTTCATCTTCACTACTCCAATATGACCTAAATGAAGCTCCTTCAGTATGTGACCCCTAAGCTTAGTTGGAACGACAACTCTCATTCCCCATAACAAACATCCATTGTGAATAGTTAACTCGTCCTTGCGCGTAAAGTAGGGATACAACTCCTTGTCATCTGCTTTGACTGAAAAGTTCCATCCATTCATGGTATAATCATATACTTTCACAGTGACAGGATCACGTCCGATTTCCTGTCTAATACGGTCACTAGTGATTGGTAATGTTTCAAATTGTGGAAGGTACATCAAGTCAATATCTCGAAAATCATCATCAGGTTCACAGTCGGACAGTGGTAACCTAGATAAGCTATCCGCATTTCCATGCGTTTTGGTGTTTTTGTACATAATGTCATAATCATACCCTGATAAGAACAGAGCATATCTCTGCATGCGTGCTGCTGTGGTGACTGATACACCTTTGCTGGGATTGAAGATGGACACAAGAGGGCGATGATCCGTCAATAAAGTGAAGTGTCTTCCATATAGATATGTATGAAAACGTTTCACACCCCATACTATCCCCAGAGCCTCACGATCTATCTGTGAATAGTTCCGCTCTGCTGACGACAATGAGCGAGATGCATATGCTATTGGTCTCTCTGATCCGTCAACCATGACATGGGATAAGACACACCCTATACCATAAGGTGAAGCATCACATGCTAATCGCACCTCTCGCTGTGGGTCGTAATGAGTCAAAATCTCATCAGAGGTAATGAGCTGTTTGACTTCAGAAAACGCCTTGTCACATTCGCTAGACCAGGACCACTTCCGGTTCTTGGACAATAACTGGTGTAATGGGTACAAAAGACTTGAAAGGTTAGGCAAAAATCTGGCATAATAGTTAACAATGCCCAAAAATGATCGCAGCTCAGAAACATTCTTGGGCTTCGGGGCACCGACAACTGCTTCAATCTTTGATTGTGTTTTGTGCAGACCCTCACTGTCTATTTCATGTCCACAATAAGAAACACGTTCCCTGAAGAATTCACACTTTTTCAAGTTCACGCGCAGGTTGTATTCATCCAGTCGTGTTAATACAGCTTCCAAATTCTTCAGGTGTTCTTCCTCAGAAGAGCCCGTTATTATCATATCATCAATGATACATTTGACGCCTGTGAGACCCTGTAAGACAGTGTCGATTGTCCTCTGCCAGATAGCAGGAGCTGAGGCCACACCATAGACTAAACGGTTGTAGCGGTACAGCCTTTTCTCTGTATTTATTGTCAATAAGTTGCACGATTCCTCATTAACTCCCATTTGCAGATATGCATGTCGTAAATCTAACTTGGTGAACCGCTTACCGCCTGCAAGTGCTGCAAAAATGTCTTCAATGCGGGGCAGAGGATACTGATCGATTTCAAGAACAGGATTCAGTGTCACCTTGAAATCACCACATATGCGTACACTTTTATCAGACTTGATAACAGGGACAATAGGCGTTGCCCATTCGCTGTAGTCCACCTTGGTTATGATACCATCTCTGACTAGTTTGTCCAGTTCAGCCTCAACCTTAGGCTTGAGAGCATATGGTACAGAGCGAGCTTTACAGAACTTTGGTTTAGCGTCCAGCTTTAAGTTGAGTGTAGCTTCAATGCCCTTAACAGTACCTATATCACTCTGGAAAACTGAACTATGTTCTTCCAACATGTCTTTTAAGTCCACTTTCACATTATCTGAACAAGTATCTGAAATTTTGTCTATCACACACGACATGGACTTGATGGACGGCCAATCAAGTGAAATCTGCTGGAGCCACTCCCTTCCGAAGAGTGTTGGTCCTGCCTTCTGCATCACGTACAAGTCTAGGTCCTTTCTCTGGTTGTTGTGACTCACAGTCACACGTGCCACTCCACAAGGCTTCAAGATTTCACCGGTATATGTCTTTAAACACATATTAGATTCAGGTAAGTTCTTAATTCTTCCTGGAAAATACTCACAGAACTTTTTCTTGGACATCACTGAAACTGCTGCGCCAGTGTCAAGTTCCATATCAACATCTACACCGTCAATGTTTGTATTGACTACGATTGCTCCAGAATGAGTCTTTTCAACTGAATTCACATCTAGTGATCCAATGAGATTCTCACTCCAGTCCACATTGTGTACCTCCTTTGTTTTCCTACACGCCTTTTTACAATGTCCAATTTTTGAACAATTATAGCACTGTTTGTCCTTATAATAACACTGACTTTGATCATGAGCTGTACTGTTACACCGAAAACATTTCTTTGAATTCGTACCTCGTTTTACCTTGGGCATGTTGGGTTGTGTCGACTTTACTCCAGTTCCAGCAGAGTGGTATCCCTTTTTCTGTCTCACCCCTAGCTTGTTTACCATTCCAACATGTTTGGACTGCAGCTCTGTTGCATCCTTGAATGCAGTCTCCATGGCGTGCGCTATCTGCGTCGCTTTCTCTAATGTTAGGTCTTTTTCTGCTAACAGTTTATTCTGAATTGCCTCGCTCCGAAGGCCACAAACTAATCTGTCACGTAGCGATTCGTTCAGACTGTCTTTAAATGCACAGTGTTCTGACAATCTTCTAAGATCTGCTATATAGTCTCTTATAGACTCACCTTCCCGCTGGTCTCTTTTGTAGAACCGAAATCTCTCGGAGATTACTACAGGAGGGGGGTTTAAATGATCACCCAAAATTTTCACGAGTGCGTCATATTCCATGTCTGCCGGTTTAGTCGGCGCTGTCAATCCTCTCAATAACTGGTAAGTCTTACCCCCTATGAGGCTTAGCAATGCAGGAACTTTCTTTTCATTCTTGACATCATTACACACAAAATATTGGTCAAGTCGCTCACTGTATGAGTTCCAGGTTTCGACACTGTTGTCGAAGATGTCGATACGACCAATGGCTGCGAATTTTGCCATCCTGAACAATCCTCGTCGCCAATGTTATGTCCTTCTAGACGATCGTGACCACAACACGTGCTAACAGAAGGCTGCCATTTTTAGAACTACTTTATTGTATTATACAACACAGAACCAACAATACAAGATCACATAATTCCGGATTACAATATCAGATAAACCAAATCATAACAGTTGCTATGAGAATATTCTATAATTATCCTGAGTTTAATTTTCCTATCAATTGACGAAATCCTAGCTATTTCACACCATTTTAAATGACTTGTCTCATCCATACAGTCATTTACAAAAAGATCACTGAAGTAAGTTTTATAAAAGAGTAAAATAGATCTAGAAAACAATCTTGTAAATAGTACATTTTATATACTGATGTAGGTTTTCGACGACAAACTTAATTCGCTCAAAAGCGAGATTTGTAGATTATGTACACTGTCGATGTGCGATAGGATGGATACACTAACCTAATAAATACTTATCACATTAAACAAAATGTTTACGTGTAATCTGAGTAACCAGATTTATTACACAGACACAATAATCTTCTTGTGTCTGTAATATTAAACCATATTAATTAACTACATGTTGAAATATCACATTGTAATGAACAACACAGTGTGTCTGTCGTTATGAACTATGAGCACAATTCATAGTAAAAAAAAAAAATTAAGTTTGTGTCATTGGCATTATTATTTAATCCCCACTAGCCGCCGATATCTGTCATCATTTTGAATATTTGTTCAAAGGTTTGCGTTATACAACAGAGAGAGTGTTTTTCGTAATATATATATCAACATTTTAATCAAAACTATAAGGCTTTTCAATGTACACTGTTTTTTTTACCCCATGATCCACACCCGGTCATGTGACAATACGTTAGCGCTTAAAATTTTTTCTGCACGTGCAGAGACATCAACGGCGCGGGTTTTGCAGCAGAAGTGGGGTAGATGCATCACACTGAAGATGAATAGGCCTATGTGTTTGATGCTGATTATTGTTTTTAACTTTGTGTTAAATGAAACGGGTGCCTTTCCTCTGAATTGTGGAATTTGCATTTCAAATGGAGACGGTGTAGCGGACTGCAGTCGAACATCCTTGACATGTATTCGCGTATTTAGTCCTGACAGTGAAACAAGGATTCGAGAAGTATATGTATCGAGGTGTTCTCAGAAAATATTCCCCAGAAAGTGGCAGAAGTTTACAAAGAAACTTGGGCCTGGAAATGCAGTGTCATGCAATGGTAAATTTGTTTATTATTTATCTATTAATTGATACCCACGCGGCGCAAGTCATACATATACACATATAGTATGCAGATAAAATTTCTTATATTAGGTGCATTGTTTAGGAATTAATTTGTTGCTCTCACACAGTTGGGGATCCTTACAGCGCTAAATAGCCATGACAAGGTTGAGTTTATTTTTAGCAGAGGAATCCCCAGACCTGTTTTTTCGGAACACCTCGGTAGTTCAGGTTTCGATCACGTGAACACTTCATGGTTGTGATGTTACGACTCGTGAAACTATCGATGTTGATGTGTGTGTAGTTGCAGGTGTAAGAGACACAACATATCTTTGTATTAGGTCTATTATTGGTAGAATTTGTACAGGCTAACTTCATCGCTTTTGCTCGGACATTGACATCATGCATCACAGTGTAGGGGGCGACACGATATGAACTTTTCATACCCAGAGTTATCGTTCGTACCTCACAGCTGTATAAATGTGGTACGAACGATAACTCTGGGTAGAGATTGATATTGTGTATTTTAGATTTACTTCCGTTTGCTAAGAAACCAGGGTTAGACAATGACAGAGGTACTTATTGTATATTATGTTGAAAAAAAAAAAACACCAATGAATGAATGGTGTAAGAATGTCAAAGGACGTTACACTGTAACAAATCAAGTTCAAGATCAAGTTTCATGGAAAGATTAAGTTTATTGGGGTTTTTTTAAGCCGAGGAATCCCTAGACCTGGTTTCGGTACTTAATAGTCTCAGTCACCTAAACTTTTGGGGATGCTCAGACGACAACTAAATAAACATGAGACATTATGCATACATGTATCTTTAGAAAAACAAACGTCAAGCGCTTTGCCTGAGGGACCCAGTTTATCTATGAAAAAAAATTAATTTATGTTTACAATTAGAATTGCAGTGGTATTTATCCATAGAGCAGAAATAATTTTTGACATATGTTAAATGTGTCTATCTGAGAGTGGTTGCTGATATTAATAATGGTGTGCGCTGTTAATGACGTGGTTTATGCCCATGTGTGTGTGTGTGTGTGTGTGTGTGTGTGTGTGTGTGTGTGTGTGAACTCAGCTGTCTATCAATAGCATAACTTTATATTTACAGCTCCAACTTCCATGAGGGTACCGCAGTCTATCGAGGAGTCAGTTACTACAGTCCGACCCACCACCATTGCCGAGGAGTCGGTTACAACAGTCCGACCCACCACCATTACCGAGGAGTCAGTTACTACAGTCCGACCCACCACCATTACCGAGGAGTCAGTTACTACAGTCCGACCCTCCACCATTACCGAGGAGTTAGT
Organism: Saccostrea echinata; assembly: GCF_033153115.1. Classification (NCBI taxonomy): domain Eukaryota; kingdom Metazoa; phylum Mollusca; class Bivalvia; order Ostreida; family Ostreidae; genus Saccostrea; species Saccostrea echinata. The sequence continues at coordinate 5,959,971 of NW_026889754.1, read as the reverse complement.
TACTACAGTCCGACCCTCCACCATTGCCGAGGAGTCAGTTACTACAGTCCGACCCTCCACCATTGCCGAGGAGTCAGTTACTACAGTCCGACCCTCCACCACTGCCGAGGAGTCAGTTACTACAGTCCGACCCTCCACCATTGTCGAGGAGTCAGTTACTACAGTCGGACCCTCCACCATTGCCGAGGAATTAGTTACTACAGTCCGACCCTCCACAGTCCAACCCTACACTGCTGTAAGAGAAGATTCTACCGTATCTGCATTATGGAGTGCAAGTGAGTTATTCTTATTATTTCATCACTTTTACATAAAAGATAATTCACTTAATTTTACAGCTGATGTATTATTTTTTTTATCCAGTAGAATTATTTATTATCATTTAATAAGGGAGTTTTTTTTTTTTTTTAATTCTCATATGATTGTGAACTATTTTTTTTTTTTGTTTTTTTTATTTTTGAAAATGTAGGAACTCATCTGAAGAGGAAGACAACGACGGAACCACCAGAGAAGGATACCATTTTTGATGAGCCTGAAGTTAAAGGTCAGAACCCCATTCTGATGTATACAATTCTAGTGATGTGTAGTTGTACATTTGTATGTATAATATTTGCAATAGGTGTATCTGTGAAAGATAAACTTTAATGTCCTTGTGAAATGCAATCCATGAAGAGTAAATCCAGAAAAAATTTCTTGGGGTCGAAATAGGATATATAAATTGAGACAAAAATCTGAACTAGACCATGAAAGAATATATTCAAGCTGTTCAGATGATAGAGACAATATAAAAAATAAAGATTTCTGAAGTTTTATGTTCACACTTTCTGTATGTATATTTGTATATTATTTTTTCTACATCAATAGGATTCTTCATATGGGCAGTTGCTGCAACAATGGCTATTGTCATTGTCTTGTTGAGGAGATGTATACGAGAACATGGGTATTGTCAATGCTGTAGATGCATTACACCTACACCTGCGCCACCCACCTCTGGTAATCTTAGCACGCAAACAGACGAGATTGAACTTAGCTCCTATTCCACACCTTATGCTTCTGAGATATCATCTTCCAAGATTCTTCCAAAAACGTCAACACCCAGTAAAGACCCATCGACAAGCATGTTAAGTGTTACAAACCAAGCAACCTCTGTGACCGATCTGACCACAACATCCGTAGAAAGTACAAATCCTCTCCTACCTGTGGCATCACGTACCAGGTCTCAGACCAAACAATTGAAGTTTTGAGTGATGTTTTAAAAGCCTGGGGGAAAAAAAGTTTTCTTTTTTTTTATTGATGTACTTGGAAAATTTATATAACTAGAGCCGAGCTCGTTGCAATGCAACGAATAGGTCTTCCGTCGGAGCTCCAGACAGGACAGAGCGACCTTGAGTCAAGGTCATGCAACATTTTAAGGTAATAAACAATCCTGTAAGGGGCATCAACTTTCAATGTTTCAACAGTAGAAAGACAGTAAAGGAATGTAAAATTCCCATGTCAGTGAACTTGAACTTCTCCAAATAACCTTGCGTCAAGCCATTACACATTCTGAAGCTTGTTAAGAGCAAACACCATCTTTATGTCACCGACATAAAAAAAAATTCAGTCACGTATTCTTTCAGACTATTCATCCAAAACATCATATTCTAAGTGACCTCGAATTTAAGCCAAGGCCATTACACACTCTGGATGATATATTTATCATCTTTTCAGTGAAATGCAAATGCATGCAATTTTTTCTATTACAAAATTATAGACCTTTTTGTTTATTTGTTTGTATGTTGTTTAACGTCCCTTTCGAGAATTTTTCAATCATATGGAGACGCCACCATTTGCCGATGGAGATCTGCAAATTTTGACCTATACTTGGCACACATGGCCATTGAGCAGTGAGGGATCTTTTTCGTGCCAGCACCTACTGCCAGACGGGACCTCAGTTTGTACGGTCTCATCCGAAGGATCAGTCTCTGCGTCCCTCAGTGGGATTCGAACCTGCGACGTAAGGATCAACTCCTTAATCCACGACTCTAGAGCAGACACTCTTACCACTGCGCCACTTGGGCGACTAGACCTTTTTGAATTTTACACTTATTATATCAGTGACCTTGAACTTGCCTAAATGACCTATGTTAAGGTCAAAAACAACCTTTGAACAAATTATAAGCTTCCAGTGATACTCAATGACAAAGATATACCTGAAAAAGAATATTGCACTTTTCTGTCAGTGACTTTGAACTTGCCAGAAAGACCTTGGATCAAAGTCAAAACACATTCTTGGATCGTAAGCAATCTCTGTATCAAGTAAAAGCTTCCAGTGATTTTATATTACAAAGTTATAGCATGGAAAAAAAATTAATATTTATCTGCCAGTGACCTTGAACTTGCCGGAAAAACCTTTGTTCAAGATCAGGATAAACCCATCTCAAGCAATCTGAGAAAAAGTTTCCTTTGTTCCTCCCACCCCTTATAAATTTATAATCCAGGCACGAATTTTGCCACTTCTTCTGCCAGTCTAGTACTATGTTATCTCAAACCGGTGGATCATAAGCAATCTTTGTTCCAAGTATGAACATCCAAAATTATAGCACATACAGTAATCTTACACTTTTCTGTCAGTGACCTTGAACTTACAGGAATGACCTTGGATGAAGGTCGTGTCAAACTCTTTAATTTTGTCATAAGTAATTCCTGTATCAAGTATGATACTTGCTATTTTTTTCCAGTGACCTTGAACTTGCCGGAATGATGTTGGATCAAAACTATGACACACCTTCGGATCATTAGTAATCTTTGTACCAAGTATGACCTTCCAGTTTCTTCATAACAAAGTTATAATATCCTTGGCAAACTAACACGTACAAACGGACAGCTAGGCAGACGGAGAGTGTGATTCCAAAAGACTCAAAACACCCCACCCCAAACCCACACACTTCGTTTGGGGGGATATATAAATTCCTATGTAAAATTATGAACACTCTTTCCGGCCCAAACTTTCTCCCTGGAATCAATATTTGAAAAAAAATTGAATGTATGCTATGTTGGAAATTTTCTCATTCTAGTCTAGGGATTCTTGAGAATACTATTTTCAAATGACCCCATGTGCGGATCTAGAGGAGGTTGGGGGCAGTTAAATGTATATACTAAACAAGTAAAAGTGACCATGCCCCCCCCCCCCCCTTAGAAAACGCGGACCCTTCCTCGAAAACGCGGATCTGTGTTAAAATGGTATGAAAAGTCTTAGGTATGAAGTTTTAAAAGTCAACGACCCCCCCCCCCCCCCATACACACACAAACACACACACGAAATAGGTTTTTCACGTTTTGGAAAAGAGTTTCTTTTTTTTTTTTTGGCTCGTCAAGAAATTTCTGGGTTGAAATATTTTTTTTATTGGCATCCCCTCCCCCCCCCCTCTCCGTGGAAAAAAATTCCTTGATCTGCGCCTGGACCCCATCTAATTTTTACTATATGTATCCGTTAAAAGAGGATGTGACCCTTCATTTGAACAAAACTTTACAAAAAATATTCTGTGTTAATTTTCGTTGTTATGGTCCAGTTGTTCTTGATAAGATAAAAATGAGAAAAATTTACGAGTAGCTTTAGAACAACAACGACGATAATGCTTATATACAACAAGATTAGCAAACAAAGATGAAAAATTATGAACAGCAAAAGCTTATTTGTGTCTTTGGCTTGGGAGATGAGATACTTATTAAAAATTGAAATTATTTTGTTATTTTTTTTACAATTGACGGGCCTGCATTTCAGAGAGAGAGAGAGAGAGAGAGAGAGAATTTCTAACTAGGTTTTTGAATAACTGTGAGATCGGTTCAGAAAACCAGGTCCCTAGGAGTGTACATGTATATAAAATAGGCAGTGCCTTTCTCTCGGAATTCATCACCTGCTTCTGTAAAGCTCCATCCTCACCTGTACTTACATGTACCTGGTAAAACCAACCGACTGCGAAGGAAAACATTCTATTTATTTCGGGGATGGGGGTTTATGTATAGTGATGAGAGGAAATTTATTCACCTATACGTTCATTAAATATGAAAGATTGCTTCTGAGTATTTCTATACGATCGCACGACTTTCGTGTTAATTTATAAAAGTTAGATTATGAAAGCAAAGAACTAAACTAACATTTACAGTAGATGAATTAAATACATGTAATTATTTAGCCGTTTATAAGGTTTTTTATAACATCCGTAAGAACCACTTTATCTTAAACAAGAGGCCCATGGGCCACATCGCTCACCTGAGCACATTTGCTAGACACAAATCAGTTCAGTATTAAAAAGATTACTGGGGGTTGGGGGGGGGGGGTGAATTTTAAACTACCTGATGATGCTTCCATGTCGATATAACAAATGGCTTTGTTGTACTTGAGAAGATTTTTTAAAAAAATTTCCCATATATTCCTTTGTAAAATTTTGATCCCCCATTGTGGCTCCTCCCTATCCCAGAGGTCATCATTTGAACAAACTTGACTCTACACTACCCGAGGATACTTCCATATCAATATGACTAAACATAGCTTTTCTGTTCTTGAGAAGAAATATTTTTTCTATGTGTACTTATGTAAAACTTTCAATCCCCATTGGGCCCCAAACTACCCCTGGGGGTTATCATTTGAAAAAAAAAATTGAATTTACACTACCTGAGGATGCTTCCATATCAAAATGACTAAACATGATTTTCATTTCTTGAGAAGAAGATATTTTCCAATATGTTTCTATGTAAGAAATTTTTGATCCCCCATTGTGGCCCATCCATATCCCCGGGGGTCAAACTTGAATCTACACTACCTGAAGAGGCTTCCATATCAAAATCACTAATCGTGGCTTTGCAGTTCTTCATCAGAAGATACCTTCCTATAATATATCTATTTCAGACATTGAACCTCCATTGTGGCCCCGCCCTACCCCAGGGGGTCATGATTTGAACAAACTTAAATCTATACTGCCTGAGGATACTTCCACATAAATATGACCAATTGGGGCTTTGCCGTTCCTGAGACGAAGATTTTTAAAAGTTTTTCCTATATATTTCTATGCAAAACTTTGATCCTCCATTGTGGACCCACCCTATCCCCCGGGGTCGTGATTTGAACAAATTTGAATCTCCACTACCTGAGGATGCTTCCACATAAATATGACTCATCATGGCTTTGCTGTTCTTGAGAAGAAGATTTTTAAAGGTTTTTCCTATATATTTCTATGTTAAACCTAGATCCTCCATTGTGGCCCCGCCCTACCCCCGAGAGTCATGATTTGAACAAACTTGGATCTACACTACCTGAGGATGCTTCCATATAAATATGATCAATTGGGGCTTTGCTGTTCCTGAGAAGAAAATTTTTAAAAGTTTTTCCTATATATTTCTATGCAAAACTTTGATCCTCCATTGTGGACCCGCCCTACCCCCCGATGGTCATGATTTGAACAAATTTGAATCTACACTACCTGAGGATGTTTCCACATAAATATGACTCATCATGGCTTTGCTGTTCTTGAGAAGAAGATTTTTAAAGGTTTTTCCTATATATTTCTATGTTAAACTTAGATCCTCCATTGTGGCCCCGCCCTCCCCCCGAGGGTCATGATTTGAACAAACTTGGATTTACACTACCTGAGGATGCTTCCATATAAATATGACCAATTGGGGCTTTGCTGTTCCTGAGAAGAAGATTTTTAAAAGTTTTTCCTATATATTTCTAGGCAAAAGTTTGATCCTCCATTGTGGCCCCGCCCTACCCCTGGGGGTCATGATTTGAACAAACTTGAATCTACACTACCTGAGGATGCTTCCATATAAATATGACTTATCATGGCTTTGCTGTTGTTGAAAAAAAGATTTTTGAAGGTTTTTCCTATATATTTCTATGCAAAAGTTTGATCCTCCATTGTGGCCCAGCCCTACCCCCTAGGGTCATGATTTGGACAAATTTGAATCTCCACTACCTGAGGATGCTTTCATATAAATATGACCAATTAGGGCTTTCCTGTTCTCGAGAAGAAGATATTTAAAGGTTTTTCCTATATATTTCTATGTAAAACTTTGATCCTCCATTGTGGCCCCGCCCTATCCCCGGGGGTCATGATTTGAACAAACCTGAATCTACACTACCTGAGGATGCTTCCACATGAGTTTCAATTTCCCTGGCTTTGTGGTTCTTGAGGAGAAGATTTTTAAAAGATGCTATTAATTTTTCACTAATTCTTTATTATCTCCCCTTGAAAGAGGGCGTGGCCCTTCATTTGAACAAACTTGAATCCCCTTCACCCAAGGATACTCTGCGCCAAGTTTGGTTGAAATTGGCCCAGTAGTTCTGGAGAAGAAGTTGAAATCGTGAAAAGTTTACGCCAACGACGACGGACAACGGACAAATTTTGATCAGAAAAGCTCACTTGAGTCTTTGGCTCAGGTGAGCTAAAAACAAATAATCGTCCTATTATGGGCGCCCATGATATATTAGACTAGGTGTTTAAATAAAACATAATTCAGATATCGACATCCAAGAGAACAACACATTCTTTTTCAGTGGCGGATACAGGAATCTTGAAAAGGGGGCCCGACCAGTTTTGTGTCGGGGTAGGGGCCCAAAGCCACATAATAAATTGATTTATTAAATCTTGTGTATATTTTGGATACAAAAGGGCGCCATGGGCGGATACAGGATTTATGATTGGGGGGGGGGGGGGCGTGGATAACTTCGTTCAGGCAGGGAGTCTGGGGACCGCCTTAAGGCCCCCAGTGGGTCCAGGGCGAAGCCCTGGTGGTGGCCTAGGGCGCGAAGCCCCCGGAAGCTCCTGGGTTAACGTGAATTTTAAGAGTCAGTAAAACCAGACACAAAAATAGTGGTATTGATTACTTCCTTTACACAAAAGCCTATAAGATATGAATTTAGTTTGTAACTTACAATACTCTAAAGTCTTTGTAGGAATTTCACGTCTGCTTAAGAATAATGTACAAATTTATTAATCATTCGATAATTTTTATTTCAAATTTACTCTTGAGAAAGCAGTAACTTTGTGCATCTCCGAACTTCGTGAATCTCCGAACTTCGTGTATCTTAGAAGTCGTTCTGAATCATTGTTATTTCAGCAAGGATGCTAGTCAACCTGATATTTGTATGTAACTCTAATGTTATTCCAGAAAGTGTTTTTTTTTTAAATTCCATTCACTGACCTACACATGTATCTCCACCGCAGCCAACGAAACAAAATAAACAAACTCGCTGTAACGTGCAGTTCCCTTTTATAGCAGTGTGAAATAAACGAAGTACAATGATACACAAAGAATATCTGAATGTTGAAAAATTGAATATTGAAACGTTTGTTTTTGTAAGTATTATACATATATGACAGATACACTGTAGAGTAGGGTGGTGTGATTTCGACCGATTATTTTTTTATATTTAGATTTGTTCAAGTATGTCACTGCCTATTACATGTATTACGCTCAACTTTTACTGGATCCTTTTTCCTTCGGAATACCTTTTACTGTTCAGATTAAATTGTATTATATGTATTATTCGTCATGATATAAAATAAATGTGTTCGATTTACAAGATATGTGTGTTGGGTAACTTCGACCGCACACGGGGTATTTTCGATCGATGTGCAAATATGAATGAAATTATTCGCGTCGTCTCTAATTTAAAAAAATATATATATTAATTTAAATTATTCTGTTGTAAAACATAAAAGTTTGTGAAAAAATGCTGACAAAAAGAAAAAAAAGCAATTTTCAAAATGTACCTAATTTGAAGACATTAAGTGCACCAGCTGCCTAGAGACTGATTTACCGATTTGTCAAGGCATGCTACAAATGTACATGTATATATATGCGCAGGCATCTAAACCGCATGTAAACAAAACAGATGATTTTTTCACGGTTATAGAACTAGTTTCTACGGAGTATTCTTGTACATAATACTTATCCTAATTCTTTTTTATACGGACGGTGGTCATGATTTTTTTCTGGTAACAAATAGCATTGGGTCATTTTCATTGGTCAAACTGAGTTACCTGCTGACGCCGTATTCATGCAAAGGGTAACTTCGGCCGATTTCTGTTCAGCTGATTTGCATTTTATTTGTAAAAACTAAATACTATAAATTTAAAAGGTATGAATTTAAGTGCAAATTTAAACATAGTTGATAAATTTCACGCCAGTAATATCCACTGTGTCTTTCTGTATATACAAGATATTTTCAGAGGTGATAAACTGATAATTCCCCGCAATGGTTTAAAAATACTCGTCCGTAATTTTTCGGGCGATAAAGTTTCTTCTTGGATGTAATTTTCCAGTGAAGAAATAAATTTCGCCTATTATTATCGACATTGATTTGTATATGAAAAATGCATTTTCTTTCTGCATAAAATAGATGTGTGTACACTATACTGGGTTATAAACAAATTATTTTAAGGTATTTATGAACGGTCGAAATTAACCAGGTGGGCGAAGTTACACTGTGACCATCCTAACCTATATCCTGACGTTAAAAAAAAGTCTTGTATCTATGTAAGTAAATTACTGCATAGTTACACCATTTGATAAATAAATACATCAATCAGTGGATAGGTTTGTAACGTAGACCGTCTGATTTTAAATTCATTTATTTACCTCACTCGGCACACCTCGGCCGATTCGTACCTCATCTGGATGAAGGTGACGGAATCAGCCGAGGTTTGCCGAATGTTATCTACCTTCGACCAGCCTTTAAGGTATCCGACCCTTATTAGGACCTAATTTTCTAACCTTAATTATCCATCCTGTATTAAATACTTTATTAATTCAGAGCATTTTGGAGTAGTAAAGGATTTACCCGGAGAAATTTTCAAAAATATAATTACCTAAGCAGTAATTAATTAATGAAGATTGCATTGATGTTTATGGGGACACGCAAATTTTTGAAAATAAAAATTTAAATACTAAGCATATCCAAAAATGCTGTGGTGGAAAGATGTATTCAATTACAAGGAATAGAAAATAGATTGAAAACTAAAGTTTTACGAGATAGATTTCTTTAGAATTGATTTTTATTAATAAAAAGCAAAGGGGGATAACTCTTCAAGGACAGGACAAGGTCAAAAATTAGGACACATTCCGCTCTTACATATTGATACTAAAACATGAAGATAATGTCTACTTATACTGAGTATTCAGCCAATATATATATCTGTTATACATTCAAATTCACTGAATCTGAGGCTATTATGGGTCGGATACCTTAAATATTGCAGTATTTTTCCTTGCATCATGATAGGAAATTGACAAGTGCTGTTTACCCTTCAAACGAAGGCGGGAGACGTTTTCCGGTTTGAATAATTATGAGATAATATTCATAGCCTAGGGAATGCAAGGTTTTCAGACTTGATTTTTAAGAAAACCGATACTTGGTCATAAAATAAAATTACCATTTTTTAATTGACCATTAATTATAAAACCAAAGTATGGCATTATTAATATTAGTCATGTCATATTTTGAAAATTTTAAGGGGGGGGGGGGCGTGCGCCCCCACGCCCCCCTTAAATCCGCCAGTAGGGGCAGGCCCCCTGAACCTCCTCTAAATCTGCCAGTGTTTTCTTTCATTATAAGGACTTGTAGAATAAGCGAAATACTCCAGACATTTAATAAAAATCTCAAACCCGATCTAAAACGCGTTGACAAAGTCAAACCAGACGGTTTTAGTTTTTAGGGCATTTTTACAGTGATATGAGAAAAGTCGCATAATTGCTGTTAATTTTAAGAAATAAAGTTCGGCATTTTTCAACCTCGTTCGGTATAATATAATTTACTGATAATTTTTTCCGTTAAGGAGGAACACATGAACGAAGGATAAAAAAAAGCGGTATTCTGCATGTCCATGTACACATCATTGCTATAATTGCGTACTCGGGATTAAACCCAAAATCCTTCGTTACATTGTATTTGGGTATAATTTTCACATGTTCTCAGGCGGATATTCATTTATTTTTATCTGTCTAAAGACAATAATTTCAGTAAATAGAGAAATGTTTTTATTTCGTCGTTTTTTCCTCATCCTTTTGGTTTACACGTTTGCTTTGTACAAAAGCGTGTGTTCATATACCGCTGTTTCTACACGCTATCGATGTGATCAGGGAGAACATGATATCCTCCAGCAATTTACTTCTTATGAAAACACTTAATGAAAACATATTAGGTGAAAATATATATACCCGTTAGTACCTTAGTACCGACCTGTTTAATTGCAATGTCACCAACCGTAACGATCGCTGGCCAGGACTTGAATATAATTTATTACCGTTATTAAAACAACTCGTCAGCTGAGCGGACCTATGATTTAAACAGTAAAATAGGGAAATTCCAGAGTTCGAAGTGTATTTATTCTGGGCGCTCTTCCACATAAACAAATTAAACCGCATTTACGCGTACTTACATGCATGTACAAGTAATTCGTGTCATGGGTAAATTCAGTTTATTAGATGAAATAAAACAAATGCATAAGATTAATCTTCCTAAACAACACGTTTTTAAAACACAATATCTGATATAACTGACGGTATAAAATAACAAAGAAAATAACGGGTTTGTGTTTGTATTTAATTTGGAATGAGAACAAATCTTAACCTGTCAAATCACTTATAAAACATACTTCGTTTTCCAGACACTAATTGCCATGCGTAATCTTCACATGCACTGACCAAGAGGTCACAAGTTTGAAATGTATGGCTTCTCATTGCGTGAGTTTTGTCAACACATGTCGGAGTAGACTATGTAAGCCAATTGATTCCCAAAGAAAACTGCATAGGAAGGGTTTTTTTGGTACACTTTTGAACGGGTAAAATTCATTCGACGCTCGATAGAATTTTCAAATACAAGTGAAAGATTTAGGTTACTTGCGTCCGACCTAGTATTTTGTATGCAATAATATTGTAAGTTAGGAAGAAAATAATACAAACTCAAAAGTACTTAATTTTATTTTCGATTTTCCTGACAATTAAAAATGTGACCTCAACATACAATTATCGTGATAATTATATATATCCTGTTTAATGTTCATGAAAGAAATAACAACTCGTTAAATAATAACAAAGAGAGATAAATAAACTGTTTCTTTAATACGCAAAGAAAGTGGTCTTTTCGGCATTCAAAATGCATTGAATTTGAAGTGAAAAAGTGAAAGGCAGTTAAGACTAGCTGATTAAAACGAGCGAGTGGTAATTAAACAGTAAGACGAAATCATATGAAAGATTCGAAATTATTTTAAAGTAATTTTCCACAAAGCGCAATTATCTCAACAATGCAATGTTTATAAGAATAAATATGCAACTTTCTTGTAATTCAGCGAATAAAATATAAATTGAAATGTACTAGCGACTTAATCAAAGATATGAAATAATCTGAAAGATTCAACATATTTATCCACTCATCACTTAGTTAAAATGTATTTGGAATGGCCATTCTATAGTTTGTTTTGTGTATGACCTTAGGTCGCTGGTTCACACGCCGATTGATCCTCGGTGACCTCCTTTGCCACGCGCTATCGAGGGAGGGGTTACATAATTGTAAGCACACAAGGTGAATGTAAAAGGCGTGTACTTACTGGCTGTGAATAGTCTATGTTTAAAGTTTTGTTTTATTTTCTAACTTTATTGTTTGTTTTTATATAAGAAGAAAAGGTTATCTCTTTTTTTCCCTGTTTAGTAGACTGGTTTATCCAAATTTGAAAACAAACAAGATAAAAGGGAAAGTTGTCAGTAAATAATCTGGAAATAAAGCACAAAATACTTCAAGAACTTGATTCTAAAGAATATTAGCATCTAATGTAGCAAGGTTTATTATTTATAGTAAGTTTATCTTAATTACACGCATAAAGAGCTCTTGTTTACTTGCTGACTGAAAACACTTACCTGTATATGTGTTATGCTTCTAGCTCATTTAGAACACAAGACTCAAACAAAATAACCTTTTCAGATTTTGAGATTAATAAGATGTTAAAGAACAACTTTATTTGCGGCAGCTATTTCGAAATATTTACCGTTTTTGAGTTATAAAGCAAAAACTTTAAAGGGCCCCAGATCCCTAATTGTAGGGGCCAGACCCTTTTTAGTGGTGTCAAATGAAAGGCCTTAAAATTGTGCACAACTTTTATTCTACATGTCTTATCAAAGTATTTTTAGTTTAGAAGATAAAAAAGAAAATATGTGTAAATTTTCGGTCTTTTAGGCGTTCTAATTTTTGACCCCTCTCTAGCGCCATTTTGAATACAGAAATTGAAAAACAAAAACCAATGTGCACAACTTCAATGCTTCTATTATTTAAATTCGGTAAAATTTCTACTTCAGCTCTTGTAGTCTCTGAGCCTTTGTCTGGAAATGAAGCCCCCTAAATTTTCATTTAAAGGGAAATAACCCAAAAGCGGAAGTGGATTTTTGAAATGTTTGACAACATTCTGATAGAGTTTTGTAACGTCTATAAACCCTGCAAATTTGAGCAAAATCCGTTGAGAAATGAGCGAGATATGAGGTCTCAAAGTTGGCGTTTAGGAAAAAAAAAAAGAATAATAAGAATAATCTTAACCATCAGAATCAGTAGAAGGTCTTCCGCCTGGAGCGGAAGACCTTAATTAAAGGGGAACATTATGACATAGAGCGAAAGAGAGGTTATGATGGGGATAATAATAAGACTTCCCTTAAAAAAGATTTGTTTATAAAGTACTATGTTGTTTTGCAAACTTGAGTTTGCATGTTTTTTTTTAAGGAGAATAAGTCATGTTTGTTATATTTTTTGATATTAGTTATCATACCTGATTGAGTTTTTTTTCAAATTTTCAGGATTTACTACTTTTGTTCTTGGGAGAATATGAAGGAATCTATATTTTTTAGGGTAATCTTTTAACTAAGAAAAAATCAATTTTTTTCTTTTTAATTATTGTACTGTTGTGGACAATAGGAAATGTTTGTTAATTTTTGAAGCATACTCATATGTTTATATTTCACTAGCCTATGATTGGATGTTTTTGCTGTGATAGGTTAATTACAGAAATATTAATACAGTATAGTATTATCTTGATGATTTTGTACTTTGTTAAAAAAATGTGTTTACTACATGCTGAAAAAAAAGAATCTACTGGTCAGATACTTTTTTTCTATTAATATCATTTTACAATTTTTATAGAAAGTTTGCTATTTGTGTAATATTTACATATATTGATAGTTTTAAAGCACCCTATCAACTGTTATTGATGGTATTGCCCCCTACACTTCTTTACTAGTTGGTCTTTGAAGGAGGCAAATTTTCTGGGTAATTTTTTAATTTTCTAATGAAAAAAATAGGGTCAGGGTGAAAAAATAGGGTTGTGTGACAGTAAACACTTTTTTTTTACCTGATGGAGTTTTTTTTGAAAAAAAAAAAAAAAAAGAAAAAGAAAAAAAAAAGATGTTTATTTCATTTTTACTGTGTAGAGGAACATGTGATTTTATCTACCTCTTTTTATTTCACATTTTATATCAAGTTATTGTATTGTCATTAAAAGTTTTTCTGTAAAGTTCAATTGTTGGTTTATTTTTTCTAATCTATGAATCACGCTGCTCTCTGCTATTCTACAAAGGTTCCATATATGATAATTCTGTGGTTGATAATTTGCATGAAAGGGTATCTTTTTTTTCATGGTTTCCACAAGATCAAACTTATTATTGGGCCCAAAACCTGACCAGTTGATATGTTAAACGACTAACCCAGCAGGCATACTACGTTGATACAACGTCAAATCAACGTTGAATTTAGGTTAAGACGTTGATTAAACGTGGATTCAACGTTCATTCAACACAATTTGCCTATTGGGAAATGAGTGGATATATTATTATTTAAATGTCAATTTTATCAATTTGATTGTGTGGGTCAAAATTAATGTTTTAATGGAAATCCTATCACAAAAACAACTGTGCTACAAGTTAAAAAATTTGTTTTGTTTTTTCAAAAAAATTTTTTTTTTACAATTGAAGACATGGCTGACAATCTGTTAAAGGAAATTCTGGATTCTTTAACTGAGGTAGACACCATCAATCTCTTCGCTGCAGCCAATGGTTTAACCGGAGATGCTGAGGTTGAGAACCGCATAGAGGAAGTAGAATGGAATCATCATATTGACAATTTATGGGAAGAAGTTCTGCTTGATCTGGAATCTGCTCCAAAGAGACCGAGGCAATCGGATGAAGATGATCAACCATGTACAAGCTTTCAGTTTGGGGGTGGGGATGAAATCAAAGAGAAACCTTACTACATTTGGAAGAAGGATACCCGAACCTTCAAAAAGAACCTGGCCCGCGACACGAGTTTTAAGGTCAAATTTAATGATCAATGGAGAGGAGAAAAATTGGTCGACATTTACCAAAAAATGCACGACATGTTCGATGATGTGTTGTCGCAGGCCCGAGGACATGATGCCGATTTGGGTCGGGTTGTACTCAGTCACCCGAATTTGAACAACTCTATCGTCGTCCCACTGCAGTCGTGGGAAAATCTCAATGCCGATACGGTGATGTCCGAGATAACAAAAGTATTAAACTCCAATGAAACAATACCTGTTGATGAACATTTACTTGTCACTGTAGGATCCATCGATTTACCAAAGGGTGGGGGTTGGAGTGGGAATAAGTTACCCGTAACGTCCCTCTTTGGGCCCGGCAATTCGTTGATTAAAAAGAAATATATCTTGTATGTTGAAAATGACAACAATCTTTGTCTACCCATTTCTATAGGCATTTGTTTCATGAAGATATGCAAGAAAGTAGACGCCACAACGTGGTCACAGTTAATTGGAAATGACCCTGGGACGACAATGGATTACGTGATTCAACACAAAACCGTTCCCAAGTGGTATTACGGTAATATGCTTAAAAAATCACGCAAGAAATGTCAAACGTCCATGGCACTAGAGCTCTGTAAAAGAGGTGTTCCAGCCAACAGATATCTGGGGTTAAATGACATTGAACCTTTCGAAAATTTGTTGAATGTCAGCATCAACGTGGTGTCATCTCGAGTCGGCAACAAATTTATCAGAGTCATCGAAGATACTGATCGAAGTCGATTATATTTGTACCATGTGGAAACAGAAAATGAAAAACATTGGCACGGTATTGGTAGTATACAGGGCTTTTTCAACGTGTCTTATTTTTGCCATACTTGTTTGAAAGCTTATAAAAACAAACATAACCACACGTGTTCAACCTCCTGTGATGTGTGTTTACACGATGCCTGTCCAAAGACAGAAAATCAAGTAGGATGTATAACCTGTGGTCGTGTGTGCCATTCAATTGCCTGTTTTGAAAGACACAAAGTCGGTAAAAGACTTCACAATAATGAAACCATCCCACCTGTCTGATTTATGGCATCAATGTAAGAAATGTCGCGTCAAACTGTCCGTGTCTAAACGTGATCCTAAGTTACACGTATGTGGAGAATGGCAATGCCGCAGCTGTTCCGAATACCACGTAGGTGAACACCTCTGTTTTCAGAAGTCCACTGATTCTGATCCAGGGGAGCGAGAGAAAAAAAAAATTCATTTTCTACGACTTCGAAACACGCCAAGATGATATTTTTCAATGCGAACAGGGTTACACTCCTGCTCGCATTAGATGCCGTGAATGAGTGAGAAACGACCACCCGTGTGTAAACTGTAGGCTCTGCCGGCATTGTAAGGACCCGTCTTGTGGGCTACAGCAACATAAAGTTAACTTTGCGGTCCTACAGACCTCCTGCCACGTCTGTGAAAAGGAAGAATTAAACAAAGATTCCACATGCGTTAATTGCGGTGAACGTTGTCACAAGTGTGCTAAAATGAAAAAATCAAAGTTTGTCGGTCCCCCCTGTCCAGATACTTGTGGTCATCGGGAACTGATCTTTCGCGGCGAAAGGACCGCAGAAGAGTTTTGTGCCTTTGTGTGTCAACCACACATGAAAAACACCATTTTAATTGCCCACAATGCTAAAAGCTTTGACTTATATCCGATTTTAGAAGTTCTTATTGATAGACATTCAATTCGACCAGATAAAATCATTTACAATGGGTCAAAAGTAATGTATATGCACATCGCAAACAAATTGAATCTCACGTTTTTGGATTCGTTAAATTTCCTTCCCATGAAATTGGCAAAGATTCCAGACGCATTTGGCTTAGAGGAACTCGGCAAGGGATTCTTTCCTCATTTTTTCAATACAAAAGAAAATCAGACTTACGTGGGTCCCTACCCTGCTCTACAATTTTACGGATACGATTTCATGTCGTCGGGAGAAAGAAAAAAGTTAGCCTCGTGGCATGCAAGCAAGAGTTCCGAAGTTTTTAACTTTCAAGAAGAAATGTTAAAGTACTGTCGCTCCGACGTGGATATACTGAGAAGGGGTTGTATAGCCTTTCGAAATACCGTCCTTCAAGCCACGACAAGAGAGAGTTCAAGTGTTCAACCCGATGGCACGATTTCAAAGACTACCATTGAGGGTGTGGACCCCTTTGCCTATGTAACGATCGCCAGTGTGTGCATGGGTATTTACAAAACTTTATTTCTCAAGCACAATGTTGAAGTTGAAATTACGAGAGACTTGACGTCCACTTGGCAGGCGTTGGATGACTGTGAGGGGGTGACGGGTGTATGGCTCGATGGAAAATGGAGTGCTCTCAGTGACCTGAAGAAGACAACACGGAAGTGAGGAAACAACGTTTGAAAAGCCCCATAGCTGTCGTACCGTCTCAGGGATACGTCAGCAAGGATCATTACAGTAAAGTATCCATTCAATGGTTAGAATGAATGATGTACCGAAGTCGACAACGAGGGACACCACGACATATCCGCCACGCTCTCAATGGGGGAGAACATCACGTTCCAGACACCAATTATCGATGCGATGGATTTGTCGGGAATCCCGAGGGGAAAGGCACCATCTACGAATTTTATGGTAAGAGATTGCTATGAAATTTACTATCGAATTTGCCCCTCCCTTTCCCTAACTGAGGGGAGGGGGCGGCGGCGAATCTTGTGTTGAAAACATAAACATAAATCTTGCTCTTTTTTTTTTACAGGTTGTGTGTACCATGGATGTCCGGAGTGCTTCACACAGGAGCGATCAGATGTCAAACATCCAGGCACAAACCAGACGTTAGACGAACTGTACAAGATGACTAAAAAGCGAGAACGAGAACTTAAAGAGCTTGGATACGATCTGATCGTAGTATGGGAGCACCAGTTTCGACATCAATTGGATAATAATACCGAATTGCAGCAATTCGTTTCCACGCTGGATTTAGAAGACAGACTTGATACCCGTGACAGTTTCTTTGGTGGTCGGACCAATGCCGTGAAACTTCATTATGAGGTGAAAGAAAACGAGAAAATCCAGTATTACGACTTCACAAGTCTCTATCCATGGACTAATAAATATTGTCGTTATCCCGTGGGTCATCCGACCATTATTACGAACGATTTTCAGGACATATCAAATTATTTTGGACTCGCTAAAGTCAAAGTCCTACCACCCAGAAAACTGTATCACCCCGTGCTCCCGTATCGCTCCCAAGGAAAACTGAAGTTTCCATTGTGTCGAACCTGTGCCGATGCCGAAAATCAACACGCTTGTACTTGTTCTGTTGAGAAAAGGGTAATCACGGGGACGTGGTGTACTCCTGAAATCCAAATGGCAGTGAGAAAAGGGTACAAAATTTTGAAAATATATGAGGTGTACCATTTTGAGCAGTCGTCTCAGTATGACCCCACAACAGGTGAGGGGGGTTTGTTTGCAAATTACGTTAATATATTCCTTAAGATAAAACAGGAAGCCTCCGGATTCCCATCCGAGTGTGACAGTGAAGAGTCGAAACGAGAATACATTCGACAATATAAAGAGAACGAGGGTATAGATTTGGAATACGATAAAATTCAGAAAAATCCAGGTTTGCGCTGTTTAGCTAAACTCTGTCTCAACAGTTTTTGGGGGAAATTCGGTCAGAGGCTCAACATGAAACAGTCCAAGTTCTTTCATGAATCTGACTTTGACAAGTTTTTTCAGCTTCTCTCAGATCCTACAAAAGTCCCTCATAATTTTCACATTATATCCAGAGACACCCTCCAATTCGAATGGAGTAACCATCACTTGTTCATGCCTTCAGATTGCAAAACAAATATATTTTTAGCAAGTTTCACTACTGCACATGCGCGTTTGCGCTTATTTGGTGTATTGGATCGATTGGGGGAAAACGTGCTATACTTTGATACAGATAGTGTCATTTTCAAAACTCTCAAGTCTGACGACTTACATTATCTACCTATTGGTAATTATTTAGGGGAACTGACGAACGAAATCACACCTGAAGATGGTCACATTGTAGAATTTGTGTCAGGGGGCCCAAAAAATTATGCATATCGTACGCTCTCGGGTAGGGAAGAATGTAAAGTTCGTGGTTTTACGTTAAACTGGACAAATTCCAAAGTAATTAATTTTAAAGCCATTAAGTCCATAATTTGTACAGCGCAGGATAAGCAGATTGAAATTATCAACCCTTGTAAAATATCCAGGGACAGTCGAAAAAGAAAATTGTTAAATCGAAGAGAAACCAAGCGATATCAAATGGTATACACTAAACGGAGAATTCTTCCCAACCTTGATACACTGCCATTTGGATATTGTTGAAAAGCATGTTAATAAAGACTATGAACATTTTTTTTTTATCTTACTTTATTATCTGTACTAAAAATTAATTACATGTTTGTATTATTTATTCTTTGAATTATACAAAATAAACGTTCTTTAAACAAGAATAGTTCATTTTTTGGTTCAGTTTAACAATCAGTATGAAAGCCATGGAATGTGTTTCTTGCGGCGTTTCATGGACACACCAGGAGGTTTTCCTATTGTTTTCGTTTTACTGACGTAGCCACTGCCTGTCTGTGAGATGTTGTCGATTGATTCACTCCTTGTTGTATCAGTTAGGGTGTTTTCAGGTATCTGTTGTCTCTGATCGTCATTCACAGTGTCTGGCTTAATAGGTTCCTCATTCTCCCCGATTTTTTTAAGTAGATGTTCGTATTTTAATTTAGGCAATAATATCATTTCTCTCGCCATTTTTGTCTAAATGATGAACGATAGGTTTCAACAACAGGGACAGCAATTGTAGATGGTTCAATAAAATTCTACGCTTTTGCTTTGAAGTGACTTCTCTTGATCCCAGTGATCGAATGTTCGAATGGTAAGGTTTCAGTTGATTTATATACTTCTTACTCAGAGGAAAAGTCCCTGTGTATATATTCAGGGCTATTTCACTGATGACATCGTATTGTTCACTAGTCAAAGATTTAATAATCATTCTCTGTTGAGTAGTGTTTGCACTTAGCATAAAAGAAAGAAATGCTCTCTGCTTCCGTATTCTTCGATTCATATTGGTATACTGAATAAATTACAATGGATAACATGTTTTTATAGAGGTTGATAAATAACCATGTCCTCTCCAGGCAAGATGCGGGATCGCAGTTGGTATTTTTTGTTTTGGGTAGGTTCTAAACACACATGCAAATAGCCAAAATTTGGACTTGTTGCTGCTTCGTATGCTGTTTTGAAAAACGGTACATATCCTGGTAATATTTGTGATCCGAAGGTGATGATCTGGCGGGAATCACGGTAATTCCTGAATAAAATCACATTAAGACAGTTCAGAGATATGGTCCTGGCATATTTACCAGGAGGGTACAAGTTTTGAGAGAGCATAATAGTGGTTACGTTACGGTGATGAGAAGTCACCGTAAAAAGATGTACACAATCTTGAGATTGAGCAACTTGTAGCATAAGATCGTCTAATACAACTATCGTGTGGTTTACATTCGCAGTATACTGCTCTATATCTTCCTTGGAGGGTAATCCTTGATGTAATATGAGTCTGGGTATGTTTGCCCTCATTTCGTCAAACATGGGTTGATATTCAGAATAAGCATAGATGATTTTATCTACAGAAGTGGAAAACATGCCATCTGCATTTTGCAAGAGTCGTTTAGTGAAATGGGTCTTTCCGCTTTGCGTACTACCACAAATCAAAATTGTGGTGGGTGCTGAAAATGGTAGTAGAGATTTTGTTTTCCACCATTCGATCTGCGTTGCCATGTTTCCCTTTCCTCTACTGATTAACGAATGATTTGACATGTAATACTGAACAAGTATTTATAAAAAAAAGTCACCAATGTCATATATCATGTTTATTGATACAAGAATTCATGTATGAAACTACGTACAAAGTCATCATTAAGTTGAATGCTACTAGAAAATAAAGTATAAACACGTGACAAAGACATTTTAAGACACAATCTAGATATCAAAAATACAAGTACATAAAGCCCACACAAATCTGAATAGGAAGGTTGAAGTCGTTTACATTTAAAGTTACAGAATTCACTATTCTTATAAATAAAGTTCTCAATCTCTGGATAATTCCCAAGTGGTTTCCCTAGACTGTCAAAAAAATCAGCCTCCGAGGAACTGTGTATGATTACAGCAATCCAATGCTCTCCAGGAAATGGCAAAGGTTGCGTATTGATGATGAAGGCACTTGGGTAATGCGTCACGACTTCCGGTAAAGTATTACTGGCATGTACTCCTTTTACAAATCGTTTTAGGACAGGTTCCTTGTGCACAAAATCGAGGAGCTGTTTTGAATTCATGGTTGAATGTAATTGATGTCCCGGGACTTGTCCACTTCTAGTAGAGAGGAAAAGGTGGCAAACACCAAAACGTTTGCAGCTTTTGTTGTTGCTTGTTTGAACTTTAGTTCGAGTCTGGTGTTTCCTCTTCGAATCAGGTTTAAATATTCTTCACCAAAACCACGGGGATCTATGGTAAAGATGAACAAAGAATATCCACTTCCAAAGTTGTCTCGAGTAATTACTAGCCCAGCGTCTTGATTCCATTTTCCAGAGGCCTCAAACAGTCGAGCATATGCTGATGAATAATGTCCTGTCGTGAAATCGGTTTTTAAGGGTCTTCCTGGGACACTTTCTCCGTTTACGTATATCCCTACATCCGTTACACCAAAATGCTCGAAATTGAAAGGATTGGTTGTTTAATCCCCGTTAACAGCTTTTTGATCTACCAATCCTACAACGATGCGGTCGGGTACTGCCTGAGGAAAAATGTTGTCCCAGTAAAATTCAGTAGATCCTCTAGGAATGGTGTTCATTTTCAATTCATTTCTTGAGATGGTGTATTTTACAGGGGTAGATTCTATCTGCTTGCTGTGGTTCAATAGAACTCCAGGATCTACTCGCACTTTGGCCACTTTGTACACGACATCTAGTAATTCCAGTCTGTAAGCCGGGGTGCTCTGTGCTGACATCATTACAAAAGGTGCACTAGATCTAAAAAGCTTGATGTAGATATCTACGCCATTGATCAGGTATTTGTCGATGTCAAAAATATCTTCCATCAGGTTACCCTCTAGTTCAAATACTTTACTTTCCTGTGTATAGCCGTATCGCAGGACTAGTCCAGCATTGCCACCATTGTAGGCATTCGCATCACCCAAATTTCCTTCGTCCTTAAAAAACAACTGGGACTGCTTTTGGGAAGATAATTCCTCTTTTCCACCAAACAAGACTGTTTTCAGGTATGCCTTCCAAGGATAATTATTCGTATTAAAGGAAACCAACTTGTTATTTAAGTAGACATCCATCTGCGAAAACATGCTTTGCAATGGGAGATTCACAATTCCAGTCTTCTCATTGGCCGCTAATGAGGAACCATCCGCTTTTAAAATCCTGGCTTTTACATACAATCGGCTTCTTTTTAAATCGATATATTCCGCCCCCGATCCAGATACGACTATTTCTATGGGAGTATCTGACACTCCAATACTGGAAATCGGTCTGGCTTCAGTAAAATACACTTTTTCGACTGCTACCTGATTAGTGGGTGACGCAAAGAGAGAAAGTTATGTCTTTATTATCACTGCTTAAGAAGGCCATCTTTACTGCTTAAAAACGTTCTTGTAACTATCGATCTTAAAGAATTTTTTCGACTTTTGTGATATCTTTTTTCCTCCAGATGTATGTCGCTTTTTAGGTCTTCCGTTCGTTTTCTTTTTCGAGACTGGTGTTTTCTTTCCAAGATTGAATTTCTTGCTCTCCCTCCTCCTCTTGTGCGATGTTGACGTCTTCAATTTTTTAGTAGGAATGACTGTGGAGTGTTTTGATGGTCTTTTTATACCCTTGGTCACCTTGACAAAGGGAACGCCTTCTTTTACGTCTTTCACATGTTCCGATTTGGCTCTCTCTTCCACGGCAGCCACCGGTGTCACTTGAGGGGTAGGGTTAACGGATTCTAAACTGTGAATGAGGTCTAATCGGAATGACATAAGATTTTCGTTTTCTCATACCCCTTCCAATTTGTTTGGGTTTATATTTGTACGGACTGAACTTTTTCTCTGACATGTTTTTATTAAAAGCTTCCCAGATTTTAGGGTCACTTATGTACGTCTGACTATTCATTATAAAACGTAAGGGAATTTCTTAAAGTGAAGTGTAGCGCTCACCGGTCCGTCTAGAAATGGCACTAAGTTGCCTGCTCTGTCCGTTATATATATACAGATCTGTTGTAATTGACCAATCTTTACGGGAAGATAATAAGGTAACATGTAGATGATGCTGTTCTCCTGTTTTTCTCCAAGAAAAACTCGTCGTAAGAGGGGTACGTCCTTACCACCAACAATGGTTTCCTCGCATATGTCACAGCATATGTACACCTCAGGGGTTTTCTTGGCTGAATCCCAACTCTCTGTAGTAAATTCTGTTAAAGCAACTGTCCAGTATCCATCCAATTGAATTTGTTTATTCAAGTGAACTCGAAAACAATTGGGTTTATTGTCAAAATATTCGGAGCTGTCTGTAGACCTCAACACCATTCGAAGGCTCATCTTGACTGATGATGATTTGTTAAAAAAACTGTATTTATTTAGTGTTTTCAAGAGAACTTTCGAGAATCCACGAATTGAATTTACTAGGCCATCCGTCCCATTTTACGTACACTTCCTTTTTATTCCCGCG
Source organism: Saccostrea echinata (assembly GCF_033153115.1). Lineage (NCBI taxonomy): Eukaryota > Metazoa > Mollusca > Bivalvia > Ostreida > Ostreidae > Saccostrea > Saccostrea echinata. The sequence goes on along the minus strand of NW_026889754.1, from coordinate 5,936,916 downwards.
TTTTCGCTTTTTCAACACCTTTTCCACTCTATACAGAATATCTCCCGACTTCATGACTTTTTGAAGTTCCGATTCATAAAAAGTGCCTTCTATTGGATCATCGGCTAAATCCTTTATTTTGTACACAGGTATACCAGCTCTCTTGTAGCGATTAGACACTTTAAAATATTCTTCAGTCCATTTTTGCTGGTAGTCTCTTTGAAATGGATGTTTGAGCTGTGAAATACGTACGTTATCACCTATTTTATACTTAAAAATTGGTTTAGTTCTTTTCTTTTTATTAATCGATTTGATTGTTTTTTCCAACTTGTTTTTCCTCACAGGATTCTTTTTCTTGGTACTGAGATAGGAAATGAGTCTCACCTCATCTGCATTTTCCTTGGTAACAGTAACAGGTGCTTGTTCTCCAAGAGATCTGTGAGGTCTCTGGTTATAACTAGTCACTAAATCTTGTAAAACATCAACATAACGGTATGTTCTATTTTTCAGAAAATAACGATACATAAGATTTTTCATGGTACGAATAACTCTTTCAGCATAGTTTGCTTTAGTTTCATTCTGGGTGTATATGACATGGACACCCTCCTTTTTTAAAAACGCTTTTACCCAGCGATTTTTAAATTCACTTCCTTTATCTGTTCTAAGAGTATTCGGTTTTCGTCCTGTTTGGAAAACATATTTTAAGGCATCCGTGATATTTCCGTGTTGCTTATTTTTCAATGGTACTATGAACAAAAAGCGACTGAATATATCTATCAACACTAACAAAAATTTGTAACCATCATTCTGAGAAGAAATATTTGTGACATCGGCTAAATCACCATCCCACATAGAATCAATGGTGTTCACTACGACCTTTGAGCGGGGAAATGAACGACGAATAGGTTTCATTAAACTGTAAGGATCTTAGTTGTTCAAAAATTGTCTGATCCTTATTCTTCCTATTTTGTACTTTCCATCTTGTTTTACGGCTTGATAAAGTTTTTCTGGACCTCCAAATGCTCCCGGATTTCCAGGAGTGTAGTAGAGTTTTCTCAAATAATCTGTATACTTTGACATCCTGTACCTGACTGATCATTTTTTCTTCTTATTGTTGTATTATACCAAATAAATCATAAAACATTTTTAAAGTATATTCTTTTTTATTATTGTGAATAACATGATGCAGTTATACGTATGTACATATAATAGTATTTTATACCACATGAGCAATACAATTTAATCAAGAACACTGTCATTCATTGTCACTTTCAATTGTCAGCGTGTCTTGTAAGTCACCGACATTACATTCCATGGAAACATCTATCTTAGGCTCGTAACCAAATGGAGTACATTCTGGGCAATTCAACATCCCAAGCTGATTTTGATGGGACTCTGTGAATGCACAAAGTTCGGTGTCATTTAATTCTGGAACAGACTGTTGAACTTCCTCAAGGGCCTGTAGTAATCTGTTCAATTTGTATTTGTTCAGGGTCACGCCTTTTCTAGTTGGAACCGGTTCCAGGGCATCATCGGGCTTCCAAAAGTGTCTGATATCTACTGTACCATATCCGGGAGTAATCGAGACGTACACCCCCCCCCCCTCCTATATGACATTTCATTTCTTCGTCTGTTCTGTTGTGCAGATGATTTTGGATATCTGGAAGAATGGATTCAAACCTCAACCATCTGGGTAATGGAAATGTTACTCCCTTCTTTGTGGGTATCAGACCATTGTTGGCTGCTGTAAACTGACGGATGTGTATGTTGATCCTGTCTTTGAAAGACACGGCTGTGAGGAAAAGTTCACCATCCAGATTGATTCTGCATCGCTCATCTTGAGATATTTGTCGTGCTACAGAATCACTCTTTGGTTTGCTTTCAGCATACTGATTTTTGGCCGTGTTTACAGCTGAGGATCTGGCCATAGCAATTTCTTATCGCACTCGGACATGGCATCTTCGCTGTCAGTGAGAAGCTTGGATAAATCTGTTTGGCCGGCTTTCATCAGCGCCATTCGGAGACCCCTAAAAGCCTTCTGTCCTCTCCGAAGAATGATGCTGAGTAGTTTTCTGTTTTGATCGTAATTGGTCTTCTCAGTCTCAATTTGTTGCTTCATTTCGTCTGTGATAATGTTAGAGTCATAAAGATGTCTGGCAACCGTGGAGGTCCTTATTTTCTTTACTAGGGTCGAATAGTTCTTTTTTATAACATCCTGCTGGTTTTGCTCCATGTCTGTTGAAACGATAATATGCCTAGTAAGATCGGCTTAGATCTGAAGAAAAATGTTAATAATCACTACGTTTTATAGCAAATTATCACGTGGGTTGGTTGACCGTAGACGGTCCTAGGAGTGGTGCCCTCAGATGGCCCTACGAGGGATGCCCGCAGACGGCCCTTACAGTGGTGCCTGCAGACGGCCCTAAAAGGGGTGCCCTCAGACGGACCCATGACGTCATTGATCCTGACAATGCTGACAAAACACCAGACAAACATTCTACAATCCTTTTTTCTGAGTTACTTTACAAACTTTATAACTGATTTTGTGCTTTCAAAATAGATTCGTCCATATGATCTACATATGTTTTCAGGTATTGCCACTGTTTTTTAGTCAAGGTAATACCTTCGTCACCCGGTTTTCCGGAATAAAACCGTCTTATGTCAATCTGTATGGTTTCGTTGTCACATATCATAGCGTATACGTCGTTGGAAAGCGGGTACCGATCCACGTAAGAACAAGTTTTATGCATATCTTTTTCACTGACAATAGTACACAGAGAAATGATAAGTCCAATCACCATAAAACTAGGTATCATGATTCCAATATTCTTTTTCAATTTCTCTTTTAACATATCTTTAACACTATCATTTTTTAGAATTTCCATCACAACCATTTGCTCAGCCATCTTAAATAAAACTGGTTTTGCTCAAATTTTGCAAGCCGATTTATATAGAGAACTCGTATGATGTCATTTTTTTTTTACTGTATAAGTCTGATTCTCTTTAGGGTCTTAGAAATTATCTTTTTTTTTCGTCACAACTTTCCGTTTTACTAAAATTTAATATCGTTCAGATCCTCAGCTGTCTCTGATGTCCCAGATTGACCTCAGACATTTTTATGTCGTTTAATTTTAAATGTAGGATTGTTGACAATAATATTTCGGCGTGTTCAATTCTCCTTTTAAAATGTGCTCTATCTATAGCATACTGCATCCATATTCCTTTCCGTTCTTCAAGTGGTATTGATATAATTTGTACATGATTGTCAAATTGAACTTTCTTCTGCATTTTGTTCATCTTAAACACTCTACATTACTGATTACAGACAGTATTTTTTAGGCATAATCCGACGTTTCAATAGGTATTCATTTGATCCCCAGCAATCTGCAACATCATATCCTTCTCTCATTTTCTGCTTAAAATCAGTAATACAATCTTCTTTTTTATCAAACCATTTAAAGTGTCCATTTTTTTCATCTCTTCTGATACAATTCCACGCTAAAACTTTCCACTTGTACTGTGTGTTGCTATCACCCATGGTTAAAAATAAGATGTTTATGTATTGTTAAATACTTATATATATATATATATATATATATATATATATATATATATATATATATATAAGAGTGGTGTCCTTAAACAGCCTTTGGAGTGGTGACCTCAGACGGCCCTAAGAGGGGGTGCCCGCAGATGGCCCTAAGAGGGGGTGCCCTCAGACGGCCCTAAGCGTAGTGCCCTCAGACGGGGGTGCCCTCAGACGGCCCTCAGAGGGGGGTGCCCTCAGACGACCCTAAGAGGGGGTGCCCGTAAAGTGCCCCCAGACTACCCCCTTTACTACTTCGGTAATTAACGAATCGTCCTTGTTTGACATCAAAGTAAACTTTGAATATTGAAAACATAGAAAGAATTATTAATTATCAACTTTGTTGCCTGCTTAATTCGCAAATTGTTTATGAGAAAGGATGCAGATGGATCTGTTATACAACATAAGAACTAAATTACTAATGTTTTGTGTGAAATTCGTATATACATGTAGTCCTCTACAAAGACATTGATAAGATAATACAGCAGAATAATATTCATATACAAAATTAATGAGTGTTAACTAAATAACTGATTTTTTTTTATTTATATCTGTACACAGACCCTGCTGTAGTAAATGTCTTCATTTTTCGCAGGAAATTACAATAATGTTGGTCTTAAATACATACATGCACGTTGTACACAAAGAACCAGTGCTGGTTCTAAATAAAGAAAAGTCTTAATATTTATATAACATGATTTTCCTTTCCTTAAGAACATCGTCTTCTGAAGAACTGCATGCTAAGGCAATTCATTGAAGAAAAAAAAACCCAATAATTTATTGATTGTTTTACACGTAGATGCTTAGCGAAAACTTAATATTTTTAAGGAGGTTCGATCCTGAGCCTTTGAGCAGATTTTGCTCTGGACCTTTATTTCTAACATTCTGCATCATTTTTAAGTTCTAACATTAAATCTGGATTCTACAATGCAAATTAAACTATATCCAATGAAAAAACCGCGATTCAATTCCATTCAAATAGGATTAAGCTAGGAACTATATTTTGTGGCGGAAGGTTTTTTAGAAGAAAATGATCAATTTTTCCCTTTTGAAGTACATACAGTACTGTTAAGTTTAAATTCCTATTTTTCCATGCTGGTTGCACACAGAGCTGTTTTTTGCAGTGAAATGTTTTATTCTGGTTCTGAAATATCTATTAAGTTATTTCTCATGAATTCTTTCATTATATTGTGACAAATATAGTAAATATATTCTGAAAGTCCAGGAAAAAATTGAGACAATTTTAACATAAAATTAACACTTTTTTAGTAATATCTAAAAGTTTACATCATAGACCCCCACTTTTGTTTTTCTTTTCTGAATATATGAGATAACTTTGATCAATCTGCTTAAATTCAGCAAAAGTTTAAGACTTTATAATAATTCTTTTGCTTGTTAAATTTTTAATGCCAGAAAAATCACATTTTATGAGTGCAGAAAGGTCAAATAATTGATCATGCGAAGCAATTTGCAACTTTTTCTTAGTCACAATTTCAATGTGTCTTTTTTAAAATAAACTAATAGTTTATTTTGTCCCATGCTTTATTTGGATAAAAACATTGGAGGGAAAAACGTCGAAGAGGTGATTTTTGATTAAGACACAAATTTCAGTGCAAAAAGTTCATATTAAATGTACTGTAGCGCCAAAAGAAGCATATAGACCCCCATTTTTTGTTTTGATTTTTAATTAAGCTATGTGTGTAGAAACTAAAAATATTCTTGACAAAAAAAGTGTAAGACTTTAAATATCAGGATCCAACCTCGTTAAATCGTGTATTGTGTTAAACGGAAGGTTACCCCTTTCAAATTTAAGCCACCTCCCCTCCTTCAAAAAATGGAGAAAAAATAGTTTCTTTCGATATTTAGTTATAATATACTGATGTGGTGATTGTTAATGCTACTACATGTAGAAACATTTCTCTATATATGCCGTCCATTTCTTGATTTTTATACCCCTACATGTACCATTACTAATTTTTTTTTCTAAACTGCACTTAAAACTGTCTACTCAAACCACAGGCCTGTATAATTTCAGTTTGGGGCACAAACTTTACCAGAAAGTTCTTAACTAGCAAACCTTACCAGAAATTACCAGAAAAAAGTTATATATGAAAGATAAAGGGCGGTACTGGCTGAACGGATAAAGCCACGTATATATATATATATATATATATATATATATATATATATATATATATATATATATATATACAGCCCTGCACATCAACGAGTATACACCGTGCATTATTTTCCAACAAATCAGATGATCAAATATTGACAAATTGTTACCAGTCACGACTAAAATTCTGAACGCAATGGACATGATTGTAGGTTACCTACAATAATTCTGGACTTATTTTAATTATGTGTTTCAGGTCAGTAGCAACAGTTTCAAAGGGGGGGGGGGGCTTCCAAAAAAAATCTGACAAGACAAAAAAAAAATAAAATAAGAGCATAACCAGTTACTTTCACCCCCTGCCCCCCCCCCCCCCCCCCCCGCATTCTACGGGCCGGTATTTTCCAAATTAAAATACTGTTTTCTCTACCTTTGCTTAGATATTGGTTCGTTTTTTTTCACCTTGTGTTTACTCTCCTTTTTATATAAATCAATTTTCAAATTTAATGTGAAAAATTCTGATACATTATAAAGGTGAGAATTACCTTTAACAAAAGGCAAAGATGTTTGAAGTAAAATATAGCAAATAGAAAAAGTCCAGCAATTTCGTCCACTGATTATTATTGATATCAGGCTAAAATCGAAACCCAAAAAGGAGGGGCTTCAATAAAGTATCTAAAGCCGAACAAGAGAAAAAAAATCATCAAATCTTTATAATTATTCTTGAACCGTCCTTGCTGGTAATTAAATTATTTTGTCTTGATTTTCACAATGGTATACTAGTCTAACATACCCTGATTCCTTCTACTAACTAGCAATTTTTGACACCGAACTTTTCCATCATCACTAAAAATAAAATACTGTTCTGTATACATGTCATGTAGTTTATTTGCATGCCAAATGCAGATCGAAATTTACGGCAGACTTCAAAAGACAACATTCTTGTCACAAAATAATAAACAGCTGATAAAGAGTCATCATACGTTTATTTTGAGGGGCGCAACAGGAAATAAGCTTTGTTTTCTATACTGCAAAATATATGTTTAGGGACGTATGCCCCCCCCCCCCCATTTTCTACGGTCCTCAACTAATATTCATTTTCTGACGCTTCAAATTTTAAAACATGTACCGGTATACATGTATAAAGGTTTTAAACATCTTTCGTTGTGACATTATAATGAATAATTTAGTGAAAAAGTAGTGGAGGGGGGGATAACCGGACATTTTCTGTTTGG